>NW_003805272.1:754815-782840 GCF_000255335.2 Galendromus occidentalis | reverse complement strand
GCCTGGTACGTGCCATGATCGTTTTCTGTTGATAGCTGTCCGGTAGATAAGCTGGGCTCCGACAGGAGAGTCCCCGCGCTCAGGAGGTGAGTCCTTTGTGATCAATACTCGGGATTAGGCGGTCAGAGCTGCCGTACAGTTTCGCGCCCGATTCTGCATCTGGTGGACTCGAGAGATTACGTGTCTGAGTATGTATTTCTTTGCGGTCGTAGGAATCAACGTACCGTTTTTGAAGGATCCTGGCGTACAAGAGGGTTGTGGTAATGACGCTCTGGTCGCCCATACAGTTATCGCTCCGTATGCCATTGGCTGATGCCCTCCAATAAGGATCGATCGAATTCCTAGAATTCTTGAATTCCATTCCCCCCGATAAGCGGAGGAGGTTTCCCCAGAAATTGAGCAAGATTGAGGCGGCCACGGGGATGATCTTCTTGACTCGTCTTCTTGACAAGGAACGCAGTGGTCTGACCCCATCGGACCAGGCCGCTGTGCTCATTCTTAGACTCATGTCAGCCTGACGAATCCTTCAACATCAGCGCGCGGTGTCCGACGGAGCTTCGGAGATGATAATAAGAATAATAATAATAATAATAAGAGAGCCCGAGCCCCCTCGATACGACTAGAAGGGAGGGCGTTTCCTCCGTTAACGCTCAGCATTCCTTATATCGTGCTGCGGAGTATCCATCGGGAGGTTGCGCCATTATCTCCTCGAGATAGCGGAAGAAACACACATTTGTCGAATAAATTATCAGGCCCTGAGAAACTGTGACTGAGCTCTTTGTTCCGATGATGCATGCCCTCGCCCTCGAACATTTTACAAATCGGTAGAAAAAACCTTTTCACTGGACGCTGTTCTTCGTCAATGAATGAATCGTCTTTTCCGATGAGCTATTTCCTCCGCGAGCATAGCCGTCTTTTTTTGGAATAACTTGCCGCGGTACAAAGATCGACACTGACACTTGATAATATCAGAAACGTCATAGGGAATGGTCATCCGCTGCGGTGTAGAAACTGCGTAAGCCGATTGCAGCAGAATTTGCCTTGGTGATAATTTGTGAGATGCTCGACCGTGATCGATTCCGAACATGGCGAGCCCTTGGCATCTGCACCGCGGCGGGCGCTATCTGAGTTCCTGACTGGATCCACCAAGAGCGAGCTCTCTCTTCGTTAGCTGTGTAATATTTTTGAAGTTTGTATCAGTTTCCCTATGGTAGAATGAAGACGTCGGACGCACTTTACATCCACCACGGATTCGCATCATCTCGGCATGACGAATTTTCTAGCGGAGCTATCCGCTGTACTGGGAATCTCCCCGTCGAGAAGAGGTATGAATAGCTACTCTGGAACGGAGTTTGAGATAGACACGGAAGGCTGGAGATGCTGAGCGTATATCACGCTTGGATTTGGACTCTGCTGTTGTCTCCTTGCGTCTGACTCAAGGGATTGAATGCATATATGTATAGGTATATGCAAGCGAGCGTAGATAATAATAATAATCTTTCATATTATACGCCTGGATGAGAGAGGCGAATAAGCTGACTGAGGGTGGTGCTCGAAACTCCGTCGCGAGGGAACCACTTCGGATCCGGGGTTCGGAGTTGCGATAGAAAGATCCTGCCTGATGGTTTGACATTCAACGTAATTCGCAGGTATTGCAGCAAAGAGCATCAAGTGAAGCATTGGCCCGCTCATAAACATGTTTGCAAGGCATCCCGCCAGCAACCGATCACTGACTTCAAGGTAGGTCTAATCCTGGCCGAACGACGCGTCCGACCCCAACGGGAATCCCAGAAATGATCTGAGAAAACCGTTTCAGCCTCTGAATAATGAAACTCGGGGGAATGAGCGGAACGGGAGCGATCCGATGAGTGAAGATGAGTTGCGTTCGATTGTGAATGACTTATGCAACAATCACACCCAATGGATCGACAGCCTCAGCAAACAACTCACGATTCCCCCGCCCGACGATAGCTGGCTGGAGCAGATGAAAGTACAGGTGCCGTACATGAATATACTTTGCTACGGGCTACCCGAGAATCGTCAAGCGTTATTTACAAGCATACATATATTAAGACCATACACGACCATGCTTTGTGTGCTTCCAGGTTGTGTACGATATGAACAGTTTCGGAGTTTGTGTGGTGGATAATTTCTTGGGGTCCGATCGGTCGAATGAAATCTACGCCGAAGTTGTTCGGCTGTATCGTCAGAGGAGCTTGTTCCAAGTAAGTGGAAGACTTTTCGGAGGTGTCCGATCATGCGTCGTCTTTTCCCCCGGCGGTCGGCGAGTGCTCGCCGAGTGTAGGAGAAAGAGGGTCCTTCCCGATGAGGATACGAATGGAGCGACAGCGTCTCGTGGCTAAAAACTCTTAATTTTCGAAGCGGGGACAAGTTGTCAACGAAGCCGGCAGCGGGGGCGTGATGGTTCGCGGTGACCACATCGCTTGGCTGGAAGGCACCGAACCTTACTGCAACAACATTCGCTTCCTGATTAGGTCATTGGACTCGATCGTGGCCCGGTGCGTCGCTCACACGAACTCCGCTGGAGAAATGGGGCTGTACCGAATAACACAACGCACAAAAGCAATGCTGGCTTGTTATCCCGGAGGAGGGAGCAGGTAATCCCATAGGCAGGATTGCAAGCATGGACTCTCGGGGTTCCGTGTACATCCTCGATCTTCATGGGTTCTGCGCGGATGCTCGACAAGTAGCTTTCCAGGTACGTGAAACACGTCGACAATCCAAACTTCGACGGTCGGAAAATCACGTGCATCTATTACGTCAACAAGGATTGGAACGGGGAGCGGGACGGAGGGCTGCTCCGCATTTTCCCCGAAAATCACAGGAACCATGTCGCCAGCGTGGAACCAATTCTCGACCGGCTCGTTATGTTCTGGTCTGATCGACGCAATCCTCACGAGGTAACTCCACATGCCAATCCTCATTACCGGAAACTAATTCATCGAGTCATAAGCCATAGAGCACAGAACCGACTTGGATCATGCGGTGCCCCGCGGCTGGGAGGAGCTGATCGTCCCTGACTGGTTTCTGCTCGCCTTCCAGGTGCTTCCCGCGCAAAAGATGCGATTTGCAATCACTGTTTGGTATCTCGATGATAACGAGATTGCCATGCAAACATGCTTGCCTGGCGGCTCCACAGTCGCTCAGAGCTCCAAGAATCAGATGATGGCGCCTTTCCAATACGGCAATACTTAGGAAGAATGTGGATCTATTGGATAGCCATAGTCATAATCGATGGGCTAAATTCAGTCTGACCGTTCTCGGTCCAATGTGAGCCTCGACGACTTAGAGTCACCACAAATGACCGAACTTTATCGCTCAAAAAGGGAAGCGCAAAGGGAACACCTCGATGAATGATGATAATACTCTGAAAGCGGAGCCGTGCCGTCAAATACGTACTCCGACTGTAGGAACCGATCCGTCATGAGTCGATATCGAAGGTGTGGGACAGGAGAGACCGACAAATTCGGCGGAGGTCTTCGTGTTCAAAATAAGCACGCACATTTTTGCCTGCGGCAATGGGGCCGAAGCAGGAGAGTTGTGAATTTCGGCCGCCACACTCCGTTACAACATTTGGACCCTCTATACCGTCGGACGACCGGATGAAATGATTCGTTTCTCGCTCCGGATTTCGATACTCGTTGAGTAGCTCATTGAACTCGGCTTTGTAAGGTGAACTCAGTTATTCGTCCTTCACGAAAACTCAAGTTCTTGAGTATATCGCCACATCGGGAGCCTACTGATGCGAAAAGGGACCTTCAGCCATGGGACAGTCGTATCATTTTTCAGAACTCCTCGGACTTTATCCTGAGGTAGTCGTTTCGTGGAGCTGGACGCATATTTCCAAGCGGCTGAAGTCCTCCGAATCGACCTCGCTCAGGCCTGTTGTATATTCCGCACATTTCACTCGAGCTGTTCCTATTCCGAATAAAGCGATTAGATCCCGAAAAGATTCTTCCCAAGCTTCCGAACAGCGAACCAGGAGTCGTTCTGTCCGCTGACTTTCCAATGAATCCTCTTCCGAAACCATTGAGAACATTGAGTCTACGACTAAAACATCTCCGAGCTTTTTATATCTCTCTTCGACGGGGCATGAATAGTGCCCTACACAAGATTTTGCAGCTCTGTCATCGGTCAGCTTGTTCGAATTCTTAGTGATATTTGTATCGCGTGTGCTCAGCCAATCTATGATGGTTGATGTAGTAGAAGAGGAGCATAGACCCAACGATGAATTGATAGTAAGGAGCCGGAGTCGCCCGCCTGGGTAGCAGATACTTGATTTGCCACCTCCAATAAGCACGGGAAATCATCGATGCCGCCGCTTGCGGACTCTTATTACGCCGTCCTATCCATGCGGGTATTTCAGAAAGTTTGAGGTCACTGAACTTGGTGTCCGCTGAAAAGAAACAGTCAAGACTTCGTAGACAATCCTCCCGGAAACGAGCTCGCGTGCATAAAACTTCAACTATCAGGCTCCCCGGCTCAGGGTGGTGCTCGTTCGCAGGACGACCCCTTCATGCAGTCAGAGCCCGCGATGTTCGATCGGGCTTCACGAAGAGTGATCCCCCGATTATCCTGCGGCAACATTGTTCCAACTCGATGAGTCTCGCTGCAGTGTCTCGGAGCGAATTCGAGAGTTTCCCAAAACGAGTTTCCCGACGTTCATTCCATTGCCCCTATGTGACCTTTTCATGAAAGCTGTATCCGATGACGCGAGGGACAATCTTCAAATTCAACCAGCAAGTGGCTAAGGGAGGTGAATATCAAATCGAGCTCCGGCTGCCATGTCGACCGAGCCGTGTGTCGTTCCCGAGAGCTGAGGACTCCGTCAACGCTTCCAGAAATCGCAATTATCCTAAAACCGTAATCTCCGAAGCGTCCCGGAGTCTTGCAAGGGAAAACCCCTTCCCCGAATGAGTCTCTCGGAAGGGGTTCCAGCTCGGAAAATCTTTCCACAGAAGACCGTCGAGCTCGATGCCGAGCTCCAAATATCGACCTTGTGGTTGCGAGTGAGTAAGTCATGAAGCTCCTCTGATACTTACGCTTCCCGTAATAACGACTCGGATCGTATGGTCCGTGAACATTACGATTATACTCCAGGGGGTAATCGCCGAAACCCATAGCGTCGAAGGGCGTCTGAAGCTTCCGGACAGATACTGGAAATTTCGGTCGAAACTACACACACCGAAGGTGACCGCAAGATGGCTCAACGTCGACACAGCCGAAATTTTGCGCCTGCCCAGGATACACACTGTCCGCTTGTTTATCAACACAAAAGCGCTTCTCTTCTCTCTCACTCTCACCCCTCGACGGAGAGATGTAGCAGCCGACAGACGCCGACGCGCTCGAAAAACTTGTATCCTTTAAGTTTCGGTTTAGATAGGTTCACGTTTATTCATTTCCCCGGAGTCTCGCGAGCCGTGATGGGATCGGGTGGGAGAATTGGGAACATGTTCGGAAAGTATTTTATTGGCACCATATAATTATCCCGACGGAGGCGATCAAGCTGATGATCTGTGCTGGAAGCTCGACCTCGGGACGCGGCTTTCGTCTGTTTCAACTGACAGATTTCTTGATGCCGAATTCATCGACCATTCAATACGCAGTCTACGCTGTGGGTATCTCCCGAGCTCCCTGCAAATCTATGGACCTATGCGCGAAGTATGTTTGAAGGTTCTAGCGCGCAGGGTCCTTCAGAACATCTGAGACTACTCTGGCAGGAAAATGACTCCGGTGAAACCCCATATCATCATCAGAGCAATAGCCCCGCTTAATCTCCCACTGTGAGCTCGAAAATCTATGCGTTCGTGTGGAGTCTTGCGAGACTGCTGAATATCTGAAGGGATGATGGCAATTCGCGGGGAAGTCTAGAAAAACTTACAGCGCGGTATACAGACAAGACCTTCAGGTTCTCATTCTCAGGGAGAACTCGACTTACTCAGAGCTTTCGAAGTCGACGACCGTGAACAAGATTGGAGACTTAACCGATCGTAGACACATGCCGATCAAGGACTGCTCCGCTTTGCCCCGAGATCGACGCCACGAGTAATGCGCCCCGATCGTTCTCGAGAATGGAACCGGCAGGTCTGAAGGAAGTCTCCCAATCACACCGACCAGGCGGGCGCTATATAACGATCGCATCCAGGTTCCAGAGAGACCGATGTCGATAAAGAGTGTCTCACGGGAGCGATAGTCCGGATTGCGATTGCGTTCGCGGCGTGCTCTTCCTGATGGTGTCTACGGCCGGGGCTTCAAGCCTTTGCGAGCCCCGGCCACCCAGCGTCAAGAGATCGAGGAGTCGAATGAAGATGAAGCATGGGAATGAGCCCCTCTTCAATTCTGGAGAGCGACCCGTCCCCTAGAAAACAGACCCAACGGTTTTTGTGGCGGAGTAAGGATGACATGACGAAATACCCAAAAGAGTGCACGTTTCGCATCGGCACTCGGTGTTCGCTAAGAGAATTCCTCCCCGGTTCGGTTTCCTTGGAGGTCTTGTCAGCTGAAAATATGTTGACTTCGACGCAGTTGTCACCCGTCCGTGGAGCTCTCTGGAAATGTCGCTCCAGAAGCCCACCCGAACCGATCGCGTTTCCGAGTCGAGATGAAACTCCCTATTTTCTCTGCTCGAGGAGCAGGTTCGACGGATGCCCGACTATGAGAGAAAGCCCCCTAATTTCTTGCCGCTTGATCCCGGACGAAACTTGATTCTGAAGGGCTATCCTGCAGAATCAGGCAAGTGAAATTGTGATACAACCGAAAACCTCGTTGAGGACACCCGAGGCCATTCTATTATACAAGGGATTGGTTCTTTGGTCGGCGCCGGCCGGCGCCTCCGAGTGCGCGCCAGCCGTTCAAAGAATATCCTCTCCCGGTTAGAGCCGATGCGGTCAGATCTGCCGCTCTATAGGCCGCGTGCGACCGAGGCATCGTGTTTACAAGATGGCGGACAACTTTTCGAGGTAGAACCGCTGGTGGCGAAATTTTGCTTATTTTCGGAGAAAATCCCGTGATTCAAAGTTTTCTCCTAAGCGAACAATGTGCTTTCGGTGACCCCGCACCTACGAGCCACAATCGCAGAGCCCGGAATTCGTTGCTTGCGCGAAAAGCCCTCATGAAGCGACGCTACGGTCTCCTCGGCACCTCGCTTAGCTTGGAACCCTCTCGGTCGGTGTTCGGAATCGCCGGCGCCAATCCTTAGGCGCGCGATCTAGCGTGCCGCACACTGCCCACGAGTCATCCCCATTTACTGGGAGTGACTCGGTCGCTGAGAGCAAATTAGCGGCTGGCTCTATCACGAGTCGGCGTTCGAGTCACGCTGAAGGCTGGGGCTCTGGGCCGTTCATGGCGCCTTCCCACAGTCAAGAGCGGGAAACACGTGCGGCATAGCACCTGAACCGCTACAGTTCCGAATTTCGACTCAATCGTACATGAGCCCCCTTTCGAATACTCGGCCGTATCCCGATCGGGGGAAGAATTCGAATCCGGAGTAGTTTTAGGGAGCCGGAGTAGTTTCACGGACTCCCGCGGCTGATCGAATGTGCAGGAGAGCTCGGTGTCTACACGAATCGGCTGTCGCCTTCTAACCCGTCGTGATGACGTATGATTCCAGATTTGGTCGAGCTGGAGGCCGGAAGCCTCTGCCGGAGGAGCCTCCCTACACAGCGTATGTGGGAAATCTACCAGAGAGAGTGGTGCAAGCTGACATCGATGAAATTTTCAACGGACTCAATATCCGCTCCATCAGATTGGTGAGAGACAAGGAAACCGATCGTTTCAAGGTGAGCTATTCTCATAGAACCTCAGACCCACCAGAGCTCGAACCTCACAATGAGCTCTGACTCCCTAGAGGGGCGCGCCGAAAATTCCAAGTTCGACATTCGAAGACTTGATTCTTTCGGGCTCAAGCTCTCAAATCGTGCTTTCCTCCAGGGCTATTGTTATGTTGAGTTCGACAGCAGAGATACCTTGGAGCGAGCTCTTGATTACGACGAGGCCCAAGTCAATGGGAAAGTTATTAAAGTCGACATAGCCGATGGTCGGAGGAACGATCGCGGAGGAAACCGTGGAGGACGCGGAGGCGATCGCAGAGGCTTCCAAGACAACAGACCCCCAAACAGAGACAACCAAGGATTCAATCAAGGTGGCTATGGGGACAGACTTCAAGGTCGAGGGGGCAATGGTGGATTCAGAGACAATTTCGGAGGCTCCCGAGACAACTTCAGAGGCGACATGGCCGCCAGTAGAGACTTCCAAGGTGATTAGAGACCGATGTGAGAAATTATTGGGCTGAGTGGATAGATCCGAAGGAGTACTTCCCTAGAGCTCTCATCGAACGCCTCTCATTGCAGGTCCTGCCTGGGGTATGCGCCGCGACCAACGGCGAAACAATGGACCGCCCGACAACTTCGCCAGACAAGGAGAGTTCAAGGAGCCCACTCGTGAGGATTCCGAGCTGAGACCGAAACTCAAGCTCGCCCCGAGGACAGTTGCTGCGCCTGTCGCCGATATAGCCGATACGTCGACGAGGTCGAAAATATTCGGGGCTGCGAAACCACGTGATGAAAAAGTCTATGAGGGCAAAGTTCGACGATCATCCGAATCAAGTGGCACTGGTTCTGTATATAAAGAGTAGATTGATCTTGACTACGTGAAGTTGATGCATAGCAGGGTTTTGTTCCGAAAGAGATGACAAACACAACAACAACAACTAAATGCAAGATGCCTTCGCACCGACACGAGCAGCTGCTTTGGATAGAGCCATCTGTCACCAGAGTCGGCTCCGGGCTCGGATCTTTAGCCGGAGCCCGAGGCTGGAAATGGAAATGGTGATGTCTTCTTGCGGTGACGACCACAATGCCTCAACTATGGACGCCGAACATTTTTTTTCGTTCAATAGATCGGACCTCGGTTCTTGACGCCCCCATTCGTTTTCTCATTGGCGTAGTCACCGAACCTCGATGGGAAAATGCCCCACCCACATTACGCTCCCTGTACTCCGAGATATCCTTGCCGCGTCGACTTCCATTTTGTTGGTCACCGGTCGGCACCGCCAGAAGCTGCTACCGCTCGGGCGCCCATGGAGCCCGGAACGGCAGATCTGGCTCGCTCCCTCGTCGACGAATCGCTGAGAGAAAAACGGCAGTCCTATAAATGAGCGATTATAGAAAAAGAGACACGCAACAATCTCCTCGCCGAATACGAAATTGCTAGGTAAGATTCGATGAAGATCAGCGCGGAAGGGAGAAAGCTCTAAGCTCGAGAAAGTGATTTCTGTGACGGACATCTTCTGGAGCCCCATCTGCTCTCGGACGGAGTTCCACGCTTCATCTTAACCACGTACAGCGGTCCGGAACGTTGGTGCACGAATAAACGGAGTCGACGATGCTGCGTGCGCGCTGGCGGCAGCGGCAGTCATACGCACCGTCCTGCGCTGCCGCTCTCGTAGTCCCGGCAGTTGCAGCACCAGGATCATGGGTCGGCTCTGACGTTGTGAGGATATTCCGCCGGAGCGAGGGCTGAGTCGGAAGCTTGACTGGACGATCGAGATCGTGAGATCGATTGTCAGAGACCCTGGACGTGAACGGCAGTCGCATAACCCGCCAGCACTGCGTCAGCTTGGCGTAGGAGACGGAAGCCGCAATCGATTTGCGAACAAGATGACGAAGATGAGTATAAGTTGAAGGAAAAATGAACATGATGAGAGAGGATGGGAATCTATGAATAAACCAAATATGATAATTACGTATACCATTCGATGTCATAATTGACGGCGATCCGCTATGCCGGAAGCGGAATCGAGAGTGCGGGAGTCAGAAAAATTAGCGCTCGTTTATTACAAGATCCCGGTCCGTTCCGCGAACGTCCTTTCATGAATGAGAACTCTGCGAGTCGACCCCTGAACGGCAGCAGGTTGCAGTAGAGATTAGGCGCTCCATCGGTATCATTCACACATTTTACAAGAAATTCCAAAACCTAACGTACAAGAAACGCATGTCGAGGTTTCTACATCCAGTCGAACGGGCGTCTGTCTTCCCGGCCCGTACTCTCGTTCCCCGTGGGCCCTCGCCGTGCTCTTCGAGCGGAGGTGCCTGTCGGCCGCTCGGGGCACACAATCTCACGACCTCACGCTGCTTACAATTAGAGAAGTTCGAATTCTTCATCCGAAGTGTAGCTCTTGGAGGGCCCGGCATCCTCCGTGTTCATTTCGCTGCTGATATCACATGACCAGCTCAAGGGAACATCGGTGATTTCGAATAACATGTGACCTGAGTTGTCCACAAGCAGTTCCTTGGCCTGGACGCGCCACTGGTCCAGCTCATCCTCGTCACCAATGTAGAAACACTGCGAATCAACAGGAGCACTTCAATGGAGCTGAATTTAATGCCAAGATACGACACGCACGAAAGCTGTGCGATGGCGGGTCAAGCGAGTTCCCGATCCCGAGAGAGCAGTCGTCGATTAGGTACTAACCATGGCTATCGACGGATCCATATTAGAGATTTTCATGCGTTGAGCTCGTTGACAGTGGTAGGTGCTGTCGTTGTAGGGCTCCTCATCTAGGTCAACGTAATTGTGCGTTGTGTGGGGATCGAGGAACACCAGTTCCTCCCGCTGAATGCCTATGAAGTAAAGAGCGTGGCTAGGTCGCCCGCCGATGATACCGAGGCTGTGCTTCATTTTGAAGGAGTTCAGAACGGCGTTGGTATATATGTCGTTGATTTCCGAGAGTCCTAATCGGAGCGGAACGACCAACAGAAGGGGTCTCCATTTATTGCTTTCTTTCGCGCAGCACAAGCTCTCTGTAAGAAGCGGTATGACAATGAATCGCGGTCGATGGGATGAATTCTTCCCGAATGGGCGGCTGTATATCTATCAGGACACTCACTGATGTCGCTCAGTATAATTATGTTGTCCATGGCGACGTGTAGTTTCATTTCGCTCCAATGATCGTACTGCACGAGCTTCTTCAGAGCTTGCGCGACTGTATTAGGTCCGAACCATTCGCCGACAGCCTTGCCTTCACTGAGGCCCATGAGCGAAATCTGATGTATCGAGAAAGTGGCCGACTTCTTGTCTTGGAACATGCGCAATATTCTCAGATAGTTTTCGCGGTCGGGGAGCCTGTCATCAGAAGTCCACATCCAAGCTGGAAATGGAGGTTGAGTTATTCCTCTACACTTCCTCTGAGTCCTCCTCCCGAGTCCTCGTCCGAGGTTCCATTCATATTTTTTTCATAGTCGTCGCGATCTCTCCTATCCAAAGTGAACGTACAGCGTCCAAGGTGCTTCCGAATGAGAGCTTGCCCGAGCATCATTTGACCAGCTCGCAACATGCACCCCCATCCAGTGTCTGACGTGGGGCCGTCACCGCCTATGGCGGCGAAGTTTTTTCGATATGTGAACCAGAGCATAGATGAAAATGACTTCCGGACGTACTCGAAATCCGCTTCTGGAAAAAGCATGGGCAATTCTCATCTTCCGAGTGCACGTTCCATCGTTCGTAGGGAGAAGGACCAAGACTTTCCATCGATATTCTCTTGTTGTGCACCCTTCTTCTGACTCACCTTCTTTGAGCTCAAATTTTTTCCCCAGAAACCAGACTGGATCATTGCCATCAGGGAATTCCGCGTATTCAATGAAACCGGGCTCATTCGCCATCGTACCTGGAGTGATGGTGGCGTCAGTAATGCTTTACGCCCCCGCAATCTCCGGATGTTATTTCGCTTTCGATCATCGCACCGGGAAAGGGGGAGCTCATCGTCTTGGAAGAATAAGAATAGCCTGATTGATTTCAGCGTACCTACACCCCAAACGAACAAGTGATAATTCGCATTGAAGATCGACATGGGTTTCCAGTTTACGTCTTGAGAGCTCTGACACAAGTTTGGGGAATATGGGAATTATTCTCCGGACGATCTTAGCGAATCGACGCCCCTCGATCCGTTCCTACCCGAGGGCAAGAGTGTCCACCGTCTGACAGTTGATCATACGGGTCATACGGTAAGATAACTTATACCGTAGGGACACGGAGCCACTGATTCGATCTTAGATGCCTCTGACAGAATAAACACTCGACGATGATCTCGAAACTCCACGGCAAAGCAAACAAAGCACGCGAAGAGAGGGTTCACCAGTGGGAAGAAGGAACTGCTCCGTAAACGAACTCTGGAACAGCTGGTCGTAGTCCCCATAACACAGTTCACGGATGTTGAGTTGACGTTTTCCGCAGTACTCTGACTTCCGACTTGACTCACTTGCATAAAGCTCCATGGCGGTCCATGGACGCTTGAATCCTGCCTCGAACTCCACTGTTGAATGATGAAGAATGTTGTTCAGTAATTGTTTTGATTGTTCTGACGACTGCATGGAATTCGCTAGAACGGCAGGGCGATTGAACGGCGGTTTAACTTTGAGCGAGGAGAATGAAATCTGTCTTTCTCTACGAGACCCCGGACTGAATGCTGTGGATGATCTCTCCCTGAAACACGATCAAAGTTGGGCGGTTCTCCGTTCCGACGACGCACTCCGCAGTCTTCCCGAAGATGCTAATAAAGACATTGCTGACTCCAATGACTCGGTTCCTTGATGGTTGATGCAAATGATGCCCGGGAATGATTGAATAATTGATCTGCTTTCGATTGCTGAGTCTTGTGCCTGTTCTGTACTGCGGCTCTCTGTTTCCTCAGTCGCTCGACGTCAGGTCCGCTCTGCGATCACAACAGCTCCAAATCCAAGCATCCCAGGCGGGACTCTGACACCAATTCTGACTTCAGAGCCTGGTTTTGTCTTTGACATTGAGACCTACTAGACTGACTTCTCGCCGTAGACATTGAGACCTACTAGACTGACTTCTCGCCGTAGACATTGAGACCCACTAGACTGACTTCTGAGCCTGGCATTGCCTCTGACATCGAGACCACTCCACGGCCGCGCCTTAACAGCTCGGTGCGCTGAGGTATCACAGAGATCGCTGAGTTCTCGGAAGCAGAAGACAAGTATTTCTTTGAAGGGGGATCTCGGACATTCATGGGACTATGTTGAACGTCAAGCTGGAGTTGATAATGATAATAATTGATCCTCATCTGAATCATCACGGTAGAGTAGGGCCTTACTCCCATCTTGGAGGATTTTGGGATTCCAATATCCCCATTGTTGAGAAATGAACGGTTTCATTGATTTGTTCCTTGGCTTCCGTCTCTCGAAGCTCTGCTCCCTCTACGGTGCGGACGAGGCTCAAGGCCGAGCTTGACGGCTTTTTTTTTTTGAGAAGCTGCCTGATTTTCTCTGTTTCTCCGGTGAGACTTAGAGCTGAGGCTGCTCTCCGCTGAAGAAGCGATATAGGGTGCGATATCACAATACTAGTTGCTCGCAATTTAGCAGCCTCTTCGGAAAACTAACTGACTAAAAGAGGTTGAATATGGTCGTATATGCGTATACGAAAGTTTCCCAACAGCGACCGGGACAATCAATGGAGAGCCAATATTCTTGGGACGAGTACACGGCTATAATTCTCTGCTCGAGATTGAGCGGCGCGTGTATGATCGATCCGATAGAGCGATGATGCTCGGAGTCGATCAGAGTAGTGACATCGTTGAGTTAAAAAATTCGAAATTGAGCATTGAAAAGTCTCTGAGCGATGTCGTAAAAGGCTTTCGAGCCGGCTGAGGCGTCGGAGTATCCAGCCTGCAGTCCTCCATGAATTGTGCCTCGAACTCGAGCCGAAAGTGCTCAAGGAAGGTGGGTTGGAAATCACCGAATTAGATCAGAGCGACGGGAGAACTTCGGAGTAGGCTCTTCGGATTCCTCCGAGCTTTTGTTCCTTGAGAACTTCATTGCGGAAAGCTCTGACCTTCAGAAGGAATATGTGCGCTGCCAAGTCAGGGCGGTCGGGCGCAGTCCTGCGCGGTCGAAGATGATGGTTATCTTTGGCCAAGGGGGATCGCAAGTGAAGGTGGGAAATAAGTCTGGTTTGCTATACTTCGACACAATGCTCATCGTGTACTGGTATTGTGGTAGCTATCGTGTATCTGCGACCTCCACCGAAAAAGGTTGCGAGGATGATTTGCCGATCTGCCGGTTCCGCGTCATGGTTGCTTAACATGTGATTTCGGAGTCCACGGTATAGAGTCTCGGGTCGAAGCCATTATCGATTTCGGCGAATGAATCAAGTCGGTTCATCTCAATGTTCAGCCAGCCGTCAGCGATGAACTGTCGACTTAGTTTGCCGTCGTGGTGGAGAGGGCCGAGCTCGTGGCCTCGAGCGAAAAGCAAATATTCTTTCTGAGTAACTCTAGTTCGGCGGTCTGATGACGGGTTCAGACGTTCCACGAAAGAAAAAGAATAAGTCAGTTGATCGCGAAGCTGATGCGGGTAGCTGAGAGTCTTGAGCGTTCCACTAATCTCGTGAAGGCTTACCAGGACAATCAGAACCTCGTTGGCGGTCGCAGCGTCTTGCCGTCGCTGGTCGTCCGCTGAATTTTGTTCGAAAACCATTCGCACCTGTCTAGGGAGAAAGCTGTCACTCCGCGCTCGTTGACCTTCATCATCAGCTACCAGAGCCATGAGTCTGAACGACCTTAGCTATGGATTACCCCCTTGAGGATGTTGCGGAGAGTTTGGAGTATAGACCGTTGGCAACTTCGGTTGACGGGACGGGCGGCCGATTCTCTCGAAGCCTCCTCTGTGTCCATGATGAGGACTTGCGCGCACTGAGAAACTTGGCCGTACACGGAAGCGATAGGGGCCGCTCCCCTACGTTCTGCTGTGGTCTGATATGCCCGCGCCCGGCGATGCCGAGCTGCGTTGGCGGCACGCGAGTTCCCGGCCTCCAGTGCACCTTGTTGTGCTCCTGCTGTTCTTCGTCGCCCACCATTCATGAAGAGCAGGCTCGCGGAAATGGCGTTGCTGCGAATCGCTCGCGCCTCTGTTGGGGGATCTGTCTGTCTGGGGCGAAACCATCCGTCTGCCTTCTTCGCGGTAAGCTGACCGGATCCTTGGAGGACCCGGGCCCGTCTCTCGGTGGCTCTTGCTTGCCTACGTCGTGGAGTGTCAAGAGCACGAGCTAGCACAGCTTGCCCTTGAGTCAGTATCTCTCTGCAACGGCGCATTCGTTTCCTTTTTTGAGGAAGTCATTCTCGGCCATTCCTTGTCCCCCCTATGCGTGAAAGGAATAAGTGCTTTTGGGTTCATATGTTCCAGGGGGCGCAATTTTTCGCCGTGACTTGGTGGGACGTCCGTTCCTTCAGATTTCCCGGGTAATCTTACTTAGTTAGAAGTCCATAGAAAACGGCAGAGATGTGAACGCGGGGCAGCCGGCGGGTTGCGAGCTTAACATGTGATGAGTAAGTATCTGCTGTTTCGCCAGGCTACATAATAGAAACATGGTGGCATCAAGTGAACGGAACCGAGTACGGATAAAGGTTGAGAGGTAGGCTTACTGGGGTACGACCGGATCGCGATTTCTCTTTTTTCCATTTGTTTATGAAGTAGGTATACTGTGTTGTGAGGGGCCTTTCTCGTCATCATCTTGTAATCTGCATGTGAATTCCGCGCCGTTTGTGACTAGTTTCAACAGTGGTCTGGAGTAAAGTTCGTGCCTGAGCGCTTGAGTATCACGGAGTTGGTATCGAGCAAGACCATTGCTGCTCGGGTAGGGTCAGCCGTCATTTCCGGAGCTCGTTGTTCAAGGCCGCTCTCATTCATAACTAGCAGCCTACATTTTTCTGCCTGGTGCTCACATATGAGCCTCCACATTCTCCCACTCACGGGTGACGTGCCATTCCAGACTGTGTCCCGAACAGGGTCAGCCGTTTCTTGGAATTGTTTCCGATTTGGATTCAGGTCGAAGATAGCGGCTTGAATGTATGTCCACGACTGGCCGACCATGTCGCGTCGCCGTGGAAAGCTATGAAATACGTCCCTTTTGGGGTCTAGCTCGATCCGCCGGCGCAACTTCGCGGAGGTATGCTCGTTTTTCTGTGATACTGCCTGCCGGAAGACCCCTCCACGATTTTCGCGGCTAATCGAGAGCCTCGTTCTCTCAACGTTACTTCGTCATTAAGCATATCGGTTTCACAGAGTAGGGAAATATCTCCCTAGAATCTGAAAGCTCTTCTCTCTCTCACTCGTTCTATTCTTCTGCGGCTCGGGGATCATTGGATGATTTTCCTCGCTCCAGACTCAAGAGCCGGTCGCGAACCGGCGCCGATGAAAATTCGGTCGCTGCTTGTGGAAGGTTGAGCTTGTTGAGATTTCTGATGTGAACTTACCGACACGAATTTCCCTCATTTCATAGAGGTCGAAGCGGAGGAACACGGCTTGCCCCGAACGAAGAAGATTGACGTCTACGCCAAGTTCGAACTTGAATTTCGAAAAAAACTGGACCGTAAACTCCGATGCCTCGAGTGGAGATCCCATTCCCCAGGCTCCCCGATTGCTTCCGTCCTCATTCTAAGCTACAATCCGAAGCCAGGTGTATCAGCATACGATCACCGAGCGCTCCCGGTAACTCCCAGTAGCCCTCCCCTCTTGAATCGATTCCACGAAGACTACTCGAAGAGGGGGGGGAAACTTCGAAACGCATTTCCGGTTTCACTTTTCCTTCACGAGGTCCCGAGAGAGCTGGAATCTTGGAGGATGATGAAGCGATAATCAGAGTCTACGTGGGGACACGTTGTCGCTTGAATTTTTCGAAGGTTTCAGTGTCCACTGAAAGTGAGCTTCGGGTCATCAGTCCCACCAATTTCTTTTTTTGATCTCTGGGTTCCTGAGCGGCCTTTCTGTAGTGAACTCGGATCACATTCGATCTCAACCGGATGTAGCTCGCCCACGGGGGTACACAGCGGAAGTTCGGGGGCTATACTCCACCCCGTTCCCATCTAAAGTTCGGAGCAGTTTTCATACCATCGAAAATAGGTTCTCATGGGGATTTCCTGATCCTTGCTCTCTAGTCGGATTCGAGCTGGGAGGACGATTCGTGGCTGAAAATTGTTTGAAGTTCGTCGTGGGTGAATATCGGAATCAGGCCCCCCTTATCCTAACAGCGGCCACTACAGAGCAAATCTCTGAGAGATCGAATGAGCCGAGTAATGGAAATGAGGCAGAAATCGATGTCCGCTAGGTGTTGGAGTTCGGCGCTCTGGAAGGGAGGAATCAATAGCCGACGGCGGAAGTCTCCGCCAACCTCGAATACGTTTCCCGATATCAGTAGTCACTATAGGCGGAGACACATAGAGCTGGAATCTCTAGGTTGGTCATTGTGGGGAGCCTGGGTGGCTTGGCAGACAGAGCAGTGATGTCTGTGTTGGAAGTCCGTTCTTGCTCGCACCCATCGATGACCGATAGATGATTTGGCTTCATTCATTCTCTTGCCGATTTCTCATCTGCAGCAGCTCGCTCTTCGGAAAAACCCGAAAAACCTCGAGTCGAACCTTTCCTCCGGAGCTGTGCAGCAAACCTTCGGTTCACCTAAATCCATAGTCCACCTAACCCCTTCGATCTTTTCTCGGCTTCCCACTCTATCGATGGACCACTTACGGAAGCCCCTTGCTGACCGATCTGGGTGAGCCGTGGGAGAACACTTTCATTTGGGTATCCGAACGTACACTCAGGATTACTCTCTCGTTTGGAATCGCTCCCATCACTGTTGGAGCTCCGGGTCCGAGCCTTGCTCTCCTTCATTCTGAAATAAAAATTTGCTCCGATGCCAATGCACAATGTCTCGGCGCTATTTCCGGTGAATTTCGTCTTCAACAAATCCAACATTTGGATTTTGTTCGCTTCCGAGAGCCTCTACCGAATTGGCATGCCGGGACTCAGTATGGGTGATATTCTAACGACAAGCGAGACTCGACGGACTCCACGCTCTGAAAGAGCTGGTGATTGTCAGGTTGATGCGAGGAGAGCTAATTAATTCTGCGGGACCCAGTTCTCTCTTCCCTTTGTGCGAGGTCTCCTACGTGGGAATTTATGGAGCCGGTCCCGGGAAATTGTCTCTTGTGTCCGCTTCCCTTTCATATCCGGGCCCTTATGGGCGAGGTTCCAACATGGAGCCCTATGGAGAGATTTCGGAAAATCGAGATCGGTTTCTTATTCCCGGTTTTCTCTTTAAATCAGGTTCCTAATGAGCGGGCTCTACTGTATCAGGGGGCATGTTCTCGGCGTTTCCGGAAAACGGCCTCGCGCATCATGGAGGGCCGCCGCCGCCGTACTCTCGCGGTGGTGCGGTGTGCGCCCGACCGACTGACCGCTCTAACGGTGACTGGCGTAGGCCATCCGCCATATCACATTGCGATCGAGAGGCGGCGGGCACTTGTCCGAGCCGTGTTTAGTGGAGAAAGAGGATTGTACATATGGTGGTGCCGCCGCCGCTGCTGCCACAGCTGTAGTGCGTCAGTCCATGGCAAGCGGGAGAGCGAGCAAATCAGTTAGAGTGGGAGGGAGCGATAGGGTGCGCGAGCGTTCGGACGCCGCTCTGCTTGACGACGACTACGGCGACTGGCTCTCCGTTTGTGTATGTCGCTGCACAGATGCGAATCGTGGGGCTTCGAGCGAATGTTCCTATGGAGCGAGCGCGATGATACGCAAACGTGGTTCGGGTGGAAGGACAGAGAAACCCCCAACTCTTCGGTGATAGATCCGCCGGCTGGATATAGAAGATCTCATCCCTTGCCTAAATGATCACGAACTCTCTCCAGATGTCAAGTTCGCTCTCCTCACAGAGACGGATGCATCGCTATCTTCGCCCTTGCTCACGACTCACGAGAGACACCCGTCCGGTCGGGACGACCGAGACCTACTCTGCTTCGGAAGCTCGGATATCCCTCATTCGCCACTTGCGGGATGGGAGAAATCCCAACTCTCGCAGGAATTCGGAGTGAATGCGAAACATAAACCATAGGACATCGTGAACGATGGACAGCGAGCCATGTTCGTCGGGGATATTCAGCGGGAAACTTCGCTACTTCGGCACCAGCGAAGATTTTCCGCAGAAAGTTGCCAGATGACCGATCGGTGATCTCAAGCGAATCGAAATTTGCCTCGGACAGAATCATCGCGACTCTTAATCGAATCCCTTCGAAGCAACGAGGGAGGGGTTTTGAAGGTCTCGGGCACAGAAAAGCGCGCGGGAGGAACTTCCGGCGCTGGAATATACTCGCTTTCGCTGGTGGACTTGAGCATTATCCTGAGTCTATTCCAAGCGTTGTGATCGGCGAATGAGCAACGTCCCAGCTCCCAGTCAGCCTAGCCAGTCAAGAATTCCAAGCAGTGATGCTTCCATTTCCGGATACCTGACCTCACGAGTACGATGTCGAATCGGCATTACGGGACGGTACGTTCTCGCCTCCGATCGTTCGACGTGCAGTTACCCGATTTTTCGGAGCAGTTGCGAGAAGCATTCCACGAAATATCCCCAAGGTGAGTACCGCCATCTCAACGTGACATGCGGGTTCTACGATAGCTCCTAAGATTCCCCTACGGGGATGAAACACAGCCTTAAAGACACACGAGACGTGCTCCTGACTTCGAGGATTCCCCGAGGCAGTTGTCGGAGCCTCCGAATCCGGGAACCTCCGGATGATCAAAACCGGGTTTGGGCAGACGTTGACTGATGGCCTTGCTCCAGCGTTATCTAGAAATTGTCATTTTTGAATCCGAGCCACTTTCGATCGGATCGACTGATCGAGGTTCAGGAGCCCAGGAATTCACATGAAACTCAGCTCAGTAGGAACACGTCGGGAGCGGGCCATCTCGATGCGGATGAGCGAAGGATCCGCTTATCCGGGGCCGGAATCAAGGGGGCCTATTCGATCGGGACTCTCTGGGGGCGATTCGAGTGAGCGGAGAATGCCTTGAACCGGTGTTCCAATTGAGCGCAGTTCACTGTATTTGCCAGCCGCGGATATTCCCCGCCTTCGAATCACATCTTCTCGATGACTCGCGTGGTTTCGAGTATCCCTCGCCTGAGATCCAATCGATAAGTATATGCGACTGGAGTTCTGTTTCCGTGCTCTACGCGCCAGTGATCTTTCTCTCGCTCATCTCTTCACCGGCGGTAAGTCAGCGTGAATCATGATTCGCTTGAGCTTCAGACAAGGACGGTCACGGGAGCCCGGGCGACGAGGAGAGGAGATCCGCGTGACACACTCCGCTTAGTTTGAAGTCAGGCGTCTTTCTCTGATTCAGAATCTTCCAACATTAGAATCGCCCGGAGGGAGTGTTCACGCCGCTCTGGCCCTCGTCGTTACCTATCAGACCGCAATCGTCCGAAAACCTCGCGCAGAGTTAGAAACACTCGCGATGTCAGCAACGATTTCATGGGCACCGATCTCATGAGATCCAGTATTCAATATAGCATCTCGCGAGAGTCGAAGCACCGGGGCGCGTCTTCCACTTCATTCGAGCCGAGAACCAGCTCGAGTTCTCTTAGAAAAGGAAGCTCCGGCTCTATATGGCAGGCTTCTTGGAAATGAGCCGCGACGAAGATGAATGTTCCGGCTCGCTTCATCGCTCAGAGCGTCACTTTCCGCGCATTTTTCCTCTCCGTTTCGTATCTCTTATCTCGGATCTACCCCGAGTGAGGCCCGTCGTCAACGGAGGCCTTAGACCCGCCAGACTCTCAAGTCTTCTTATTGGAGATAAAAATCAATTTTCCCCGGCGCGGCATCCTTTGGAAAGCATACCTCATGCTTCAGACACGACGCGGCACCCGAGCAGACCCGCTCGAGCATAATTTCGAGAAAGCTGTCGAATAGTTTCTCAGAGTACCGGAATCAAAATTTAGAAATCCGCTGCGCGAGGGGCTATTTCGCAGAGCGATCTGCCAATCATACTCGCGGTGATTTCGAGCGTAAACGCCGAATTCGGAGACTTTAGACGGATCAGCACCGGCGATCTCCATCCTGTATCGGTCCATTTCCCTCGACTTGAAGCGTGGATCAGCAACGATCTAGAGTTTCAGCCTAATTCGAGTAAAACCTTTTTTTGTAGGTCGTACAGTTGCTGAACATCAGTTCCCCCCTCTGTCAAACCCGAAGTCCCTTGCTCGGTCAGTGCCAGTGAAAATCTCTCTCTTCGATAGCACGCCGAATCTGGGAAGGCCTCTAGCATCCTCTCTCATTTGAGTCAACCCGGCCGCACTCCTGGTCTCCTCCGCCACTCCGAATCAACCCCTGTAGGGGACCGTTAGAAGTGTCATTTCTATCCGTCACAAATCGCTCAGTGAAAGAGTGTCATGTACCGCGTTTGTTCTCTGGTGCTGCTGCTCGGAGCTGCGGCTTCGACCGCGGCTCCCGAGTGTGCGAGAACTGATTCCGTCCTGGAAGCCCGAGACGAGATCATCGAAGTCGTTCAATCTACTGCTCAGAGTATGGTTCAGATGATGATTGTGATGGAGAGAATTGAGGAGAAAGTAGAGAAGCTCTCCAACGACCTCAAGGCGCACGCACCTCCGTCTCATCAGACCCACGTCGCACCGAAAAATGGTAAGCCTCCGTGGAGAGATCCTCGCTTCATGGAGCGATCGGGGGACCCCGCTAAGTTACATTGGTCCATAGATCGTCTCGAGCCAAAAGAATAATCACGAATATCCGAAAAATCATCCCACCATTGAATGAGCCCCAGGATTGTCACCGCTCGGTTCAGTACACCGCGGGTTCGAAGTTCGTAAGTCCAAGGTCGGATTCGAGGCTCTTGCTGTTTTGGAGGGTGCTCCCTCAGAAGTGTTCCGCTCTTTCCGGATCTTCCTTTTTATGATCCTGGCCAATGTGAGGATAAAATCACGAATTTCGTCGGGAGATATGACGCAGCCCGAAAGCATCTTCATAATATTCTCAGATACTCCCGCCCGAAACGCGATGGTATGGTGCATCGGCTGCGGCTCGACCGATGTGATTTTGTATTTTCGGATTTTCTCGCTAATAATCGCTAGCTACAGGATATGAGTAGCGAAACCTCTCTAGTCTCCTTCCTGGTTTGGGTTCCAACTGCTGCGCCCGATAGCATCTTATCGCGATATCCAAATGACGAAGATTCTTCGAATAAAACGGTGGCATGACGCGAAGGGTGAATCTACCTAAAAAGAGTCCAAGATCCTTCCTGTATTGGAGAGAGAAGACATCATATTCATGTCGTCGCTGATTGAATCGGGAATAAGCCGATTCGTACGTGGATATTTTTCCGAACGCAAACTCCGATCTTGCTGCTCTCATGATCCGTACAGCAATTCACTACTCCCCCTCGAAATCGATGTGATTCCCAAAGAGGTTGCCTGTGAGAGCTGGCGGATTCTAGGAGGAATCCCTCTCGCTCGGTCAAATGAGTAGCGAGCGTCTCTAGAAGACTGAGTTGTTTCCCTTAAACGGAAACATATGCTCTGCGAACCGAGCATCAACACATGTAGAACTAGAAGGACAAGGGTTTCGGCATGCGGAGGTTCTTAAGTGAACTGCTCAAAACCCAAGTTGATGCGTCACGTGAATGAATCATGTATTGATGGGAGCCACGGCAGGGACAGACATTGTCAGAGAGAGACAGTGTAGAAGCGGAAAAAAAATCTGCGTTATTTCGATCGAGATCCGTGACGAAGCCTCTCTCGCGGCCGAATGCATACTGCTCTGGCTTGTCGATATCATCGGAAATTCTCGATACGTCATGGGCTTGCGACGATCTCTACTCGACTAGAAATATTCGCCGAGTTTTCGCCGAGAGACATGCGACCTTTTGATGGTTTGCCGACACGTCTTGGAAATGTTCTCTCTGTTTTTCGACAGCGGTCGTTTTGGAGCACCTGCTCGATGAACGGCGGGAGAATGCTCGTCGAAACCAGATCCCTCGAGACGAAGGTATATCTATCTGGGAACGATCTTTTATTTTTGCGGACACACCCCTTGGAATTCGCGCAGCCCATACAACATTTCATGCCAGGGGCGAGTGGAGGCCTCTAAACTCGTGGGCGGACGATCAAAACCGTTCCTCGACTCTCGGTCAGACGGGGGTTTCCCGACCAGAGTTCGTACCGTCGCGCGTCGTCCGAAACCCAGATTCTCGGCTCGCATCGGGGGCAGCCTGGAATATCGGAACGAAAACAAATCCCTTCGAATGACTCCGCTAAACCTAGATACTTAAGCGCAACTATCATCATCATTTACGCTAAGCTTATGGAAGCAGACTTTGATTTGAAATTGGAAGCCTGCGTAAGCTATTTGGCAGGGAATGGGTGCTGTGCGAGCCGGGGAGGAATGCATCGCTTGTGGAGATTTCAATTCCGAGTCGTCATTGATTGTAAATCGTAGGCGATAATGAATCCGTGTACCTACGTAGTTGAGGAGTGATTCCACTTCCAAGATCCACTGTATCTGAGAAGAAGTCCCTAATTTGCTTTCCTTCGAGACGTCCCCGAATCCCCTCTGAAATTCACCGAATGAATGGCTGTCGTCAACGCAAAGACGTGATTCCGAGAAAACTTTAGTCCACGGATTTGGCTTTTCCAAGGAAGAAATTGGTGTCGACTCCTTTGATACATCGGACAAGGAGGTGCCTGTCCATCCATCTCACAAGTATAACGTACGAGTAATTTGTTTAGATGTCATGGATAATCGCCTCCGGAGCCTCGAGAGCTCCGTATCGTCGCTGCATCGCCGACTCGACGAAAAGCTCGACGTTGTCGTCTCAGTGGAAAACAAACGCGAAGAGCAGGAGAAGATTTTCACTGATATCCTCAAAAAGATTCTAAACAGTGAGTGCGTCTCTACCGCAACCACCACGGTTGCGTTCGGGCCTTTGATATCTACGAGAGGTGTGATTCCCCGCTACACCGTGAGCGCCAACCCTTCCACCGCGGAATCCGAAAGACGAAGGGCTCATTCGATTCCACTTTCTTCAGCCGTGAACACCGTCTATGAGCGAATTCACTCTGATGCTAAAGGCAAGAGCTCGTCTGGTCCTGCTCCCGGAGTTCACCGACCTGCCTCCGACCAGCAGCAGACACTGCTGATTCAGGTAGAGAGCATTCGCGGAAATTCGACATACAACAGCCTACTTTGTAGAATAGAAATTCCAGTTAGTCTGGCATGAATTTCCGAGAAAAGTCTAGAGGAGCTCAGTCGGAATGAGTGTGGCACTGAGTAGGTTTTATTCCAGGACTCGCTAGATTCGCTCAGCCGAGAATTCAGAGAAAAGCTCGATGTTCTACAGAGTAAACTCGTCAACTCAATCGAGGAAGTCAACCTGTACACGCGGATGGGACACGAAAAGGTCAACTGTGAGTCTGTTCGAAAACGCTATACGCTTTCAAAAAGATGAGTTTTACAGATGAGCAGCTAGACCTTCAGCTTGTCGCGCACATGTCAAGTCGAGGAGTCAGCCTCGAAACGAATCATCTCTTGGGCTTTCGCTCGAGTCTTCCAGAGGATGGATCTCGTTCCTCGTTGGGGTCTCCAAATGGATATTCATCAGTCCACTGAGGATGAGAAATACTTTTTGCTTTCGGTCTCGCTCTTCCTCTGGTTCAGACATCTAGCACCATGACGGGTCAGGAGACCCTCTCTCGATGCCTCAATTTGCGGAACGGGATTCTTAAAGATTCAGATCGGCCGACACCGAGCGTTCGATCATCGCTGACGCTTGGCTGGGATGGTTTCTTGACGACGTCCTGGTCATATTATGAGCTGCAGCGGCTGAGATCTCGCTCTCGAGAAAGAAGTTGCGCGAATGAAATCATAATCATGTCCCTTCCTCATCCCAGATATTTCCGAGAACATGGTCCACAATGAAGACGTCCAACGTATCGGAGAAAATAATCCCAAGATCGTCGACACCGACAAGGTGAGTGAGGGATCATGAATGTCGACCGCCCCTGGTCGCGACCCCGAGATTCTCCTCAAGGAAAACAACAATTACTGAGCCTCATCTGTCAAGTCCGGATAGGGCAACCTGAGTCTACTCTCTAGTACGCCGATGATCGATCCTCGATAAGAATGAATCATCCCTTCCAGGTATTGGAGGTTGTTAAAGAAGAGATCAACCGGTGCACGAGGGCGATCGTGAATGCTCCCGTCCTGACCAAGGCTGCACCAGTGCGTATCCGAGAGAAACTTCTGCCACCGCGAAGCACAATATTCTCTTCGAGTGTGGCGTTGAAAATGCCCGCAATCTTCGATTTCGAATTCTTCTTCCAGAACCCTGCAGACAACTCGAGAAGTCTCGCCTCCCAGAATGTCACAGCGACCGTGTCGGAACTCGCGTTCTACGTTGGGCCTAAACGAGACGATTGTAAAATGACCGCGGCAATCAAAGTTCCTCATAATTGCGATCAGTTGGGTCAGGGTAAGTCGGATTGGGCTCTCAATAGGAGATTTGCTCACACCCATGCATCGGTTCGAGCAGCAAGGACCGGGTTTCGATGGATTACACTCTACAACACAACATAATATGTCTCTCTTCCCGCAGCTGGAGCCAATTGTGACGGACCGTACATGGTATACGATTCCAACGGCAAGAAACCTATGAAGGTACCCATTCCCTTTCTCAACGACTCGTTTCTCGCAAGAGGAGATCACGCACCTATGATCAACTTTCTGAGTCTGATTTTCCGAAAGACTCCTATTCAGTATCAACGAGTTCTTGACTTCTCTCATTATTGCAGGTCGTTTGCGATATGTCCGGAGGCGGGTGGACCCTCCTTCTGAGAAGAGGCAAGGGAAAACCGCTCTCATTCGATCGCACCTGGTCATCCTACAAGCACGGATTCGGTAATTGATCTTCTCTCCGGAGTACAAGGGGTTTGTCAAGAGGAATCCGTATATAATGCTCTCGAGCTCAAGATTCGACCGAGTCTTCCTCCGTAGGAAATATCGCTGAAGAATTCTACATAGGGAACGAGTACATGCATATCCTGACGGAGAAGCCGAAGCTGCTCAGGATTGAGTTGGAAGCGTTCTCTGGGGAGAAACTCACGCTGGATTACGCAAATTTCTCCGTGGGCCCGGAGAATGACAGCTATCGGATGAGAGTCGGCAACTACCTTGGAAATAATATGAGGTACAATTACTTCCCTCAAAAAGCTAAATCGGAATCGACGCGAACCTCGATGAGGGTTACAATCGAGTTGGATCGAGTGATATCGATTGAAGCCTCCTTGTCAACCGATTGTCATTTCAGAGTCGGTAACGCCTTCCGTCGACACAACGACAAACAATTCTTGACCAAAGATCGCGTCGTCGGTTCTCCGAACAGTCATCAATGCCCTCACGATCACAAGGCAGGTCATTGGTGGCATTCCTGTTATTCGGTCCTATTGACAGGCGAATACGCCACGCCGGAGACCGCCAACTCCAAGAATGGCATCAGGTACGATATCCCCTGTTTCCTTCGAATCTCTTGAGGAGATCTTTGCTGGACTTAATGGTATCAGAATACAGGGGGAGAAGGTTGATACCTCATAAGAGTCTTCGTTGGCACAGATGGCCCACCTGGAAAACCGAGCCTTTGAAGTCCGTGATTCTGAAAATCAAGGAAATGAGTTGAGCTCCGCTGTACCGCCCGATTCGCCATGGGTGCTGTCACCAGGATACATCATTGTCGCTGACACGACGATTCTCTGTTCCATACGTCGAGTAGTGATCGCGGGATACTATTGCGGAATTCCGAAGCACTCCTCACCATTTATATTTTTTTATCATTTGCTCGGGGAATCTCACGGTCACTTACGCCGTCTACGCAACATTACTCGGCATAAGAAAAATCTCGACAACGAGGATAGTTCTGATGTCCTGCTATTGTCGATGCTCGAAACGAAGCGACAATAAAACCATCTCGATGATCTGTATATCAAGAATTCATTTCACGACCGCTCTGAATATGCTCATTGGAAACATTGTGACGACAAGCGCACTCCAGACACCTACCATCTCTGTATAAGTTATTTTGGAAATCATTAATAAACTGTACATCCAGCCTCTGAACATCGATGCATTCCTTGACTCTTCCATGAAGTATGATCATTATTATCCCCGAGGCGACGACGCGACCACTCGCGCAATGAAGGCGATGTCGGCCGTGAACACATCCTGACTGATTTGAACCGAAATGCTTGAGGTCGTATCCTAGACAGCAATGTTGGGAACAGCAGGCCGCCAACACGTGTACGAGCGACTCAGAGTTGATTGGACACACTCCACCGCACGCAAGACTTTTAGGGCAGGCTCGTATACGGAGAGGAGATCAGGAATGAATGATCTACGCACTTCCACACAGGTGATTGTGCTGATTTTAACTTGACCCCAAAAATTCTGCTTGGCGTTTTCCGAACATAATTCTATTTGACTGATTACGTGAGAAGCGGGCTAGCCTTTCATAGGCGTTTTTGAGTTCTTGGCGATTGTGAACGCGTACGAAAGGATGGTGTGACGACTCTGAATCGAGCTTGAGAAACATTCGTTGCGAAAGACACTCTTGTCCTGATACGAGGACAGGCTCATCGCAGAAAGGCTCGCTAGAGACAAGCGCTTCATCTCCTGAAGAATTCCCGTGGACAAGGTCGCCCCAAAAAAGGAGGCACTTTCCTGGTCGAACACTCAAGCCGGCTGGATCCACGGCGGTCGAAGAGCTATCTGTATTTGAATCGCAAATATCTACAAAATATATAACGACTCATGAAAAGCAAATGAGAAGAAGATGAAGAGCCTTCCATAGAGCTCGTTATGCTTCAAGACGGCTCGTGCTTGGCCTTTCAGAGGAAAGCCAAGACGAATGTCCAAGAGGGGCAAAAGTAGAGAGATCTGAAGCAGTGTGTCGCGCTATCGCTTCCCGTCTCCGCCTGATAACGCCGATGCTCCGCGATACGAGGAATAGATCTCGCGCGGAGGACATGGGAAGGACTGTTGAGGTACGAGCATCTGATGGTATGGCCGCGACGATGTAATGCAGCATCATTAGACGTCGCCCGGAAATGGCGGGACTTCCAGGTCCGGGGAAGGAGGCTGACATAAGGAATCTGCACTTGGCAGT
>NW_003805272.1:566928-754795 GCF_000255335.2 Galendromus occidentalis | reverse complement strand
TGCAGAAAAGGGTCGATTGTCCATGGCTCTCACCGTAGCTACAACGAAGCAGTCAGAGAGTCCCGACACCACGCGATGGGAAGATAAGCAATGGGGATCAAGTGAAATCGACACGAAGATTCGGTGAAACTCATCACTCATCACAATGTCTCGATTATTCGGGATTCCTGCAACACTCAACCGTGAGGATGCAGCAGACTTTGATGGAACCTCCGCATGACCGTGGAGGAGATGATCTTGACGTGCTATCGAAACGACTTGAGAATTGAGACACACGCGATTCGATGGAGTTAATCATGTTCGAGCGTCTTCCTGACAGTGGAGATCTGAAAAGATCGGATCGTTCCGGGCAATCGATTCTCGATGTCATCAATTTCTTCCGGATGATCGGAGTATGGGTCGGCGAGGCATCTCATTATCAAGGGCAACGTCAGCTGATCAGGACTCAGCTGTGCAGATTCCTCCCGGAGCGGTCCTAATTCGCATCCTCTAAGAGGGGAAAATTATCGAAGCTCATTGAATTCCCACTCTCACTCAAGACATCATCTTTGGACCGTTGATCGGAATTTCCCGACGAATCCACAGAAGATCGATCCTCGGACTTCTGTTTCGATCTCCTGAAGGCCTTCCGATACTTCCCCCTACGGATTCTCCCGAGTTTGTCTTTTGTACTCTGCCTAATCTCGTTCTCCATAGCTTCAAGCTGACTATGATTCCTGATGCATAGCTCACGGTAGAGATGGATGTGACTCCCGAGTCGGTCTCTAATCGGATACGATTCCGTCTCACTGTTCAATGTCTGTGCCAGGTTCAGGAGGTACGAACGTTCGGCGTCTCCTAAATCGGTGAGGGCCTGCACGCCGAGACTACCGGAGACACTCAGCGCTTTCAACTGCGGGAAGGGGGAAGTCGTTAGTTGTAGGCTCCCGGAAGCGGAACGATGAACGATCGCACGAAACGTCACGGCCGCCGCGCAGCTCGGATGACGCGTCTCGAAAGCGCCGGGGCATATTCAGATCCTTCACCCGTCTCTCCAATCAATAAATTATTAATTATTCATTAATTAATAAGAGTCAGCTTACCACAGACAATAGGTTGTTGTCTTCGCCTTCGTTGTCCTCACTTATCTCATCCATTCTCCGCCACGAATTCCTGGAAGATTGCTTCTCCCCGACAATCCGCCGACTGTGATTTTCTGCGACCTTGCCCTGCGTGCAGCCTTTCGCGCACTCGGTCTAGTCTACGGGGTTTCGCTCAGTTCCGAAATTTGATCACAACCCGTCGATGACCAGCAGCTGTCGAGCATCACGTGATTGGGAACAGCGAGGCCTTTCCCAGCAACCCTTTCTCTTCGCTTCAGTGGAACCCTTGATTGCAGCGTCTCGATGAAGAGGACGACCGAAATCCGCGCCACAGGGAGACGCAATCCGAGCGTCGCCTCTTCGGAAATCTCGTTATTCCCCGCTGTGGGAGTCAGCCCCAATCCCAGGGACCCGACGTCCCGGAATACTTTCAGCATCCAGTCGAACTACCGTCACCCTCCTATTCGCCGAGGCCGGGATTCCGCGTTGATCCTGTCCGGAAATAGCTCAACTTTCACATAGGGCCTCTATCTTGGCGGTGCTTCACTGACATTCTATTCGGGAGCAAGTTCATCGGATGGCACCGGATGCTGCAAGAAGTTCAGTTCGGCGAAGCAGGTAGACCGTACGCCGGAGGAACGCGAACGCCGCCGGTCGGTTGGATGGAGGCAGCTTCGTCCTGGGTGCTGCCAGGAAGCAACGTGAAAAAATTGCCATCGGCGCGGCCTCCCGATATTCCACGATATCTCCCGATCTACTCCTGTAAGAGCTTAGAGGGAGAGACTGCGCGAGCTCCGGACCAAGAACGGTACAAGCAAGTCATCAGCGGTAGCCGAGCTATGATTATCTACAGCATGATTTTCGCTCGTTTTTCTTAGGGTGCTCACGAGGGTGAGTCCTATCGGAATCAGAGTATTTTCCAGTCAACGGCGTTTTGCCGAAGCGCACCACTGTTCCCCACGGGGGAGGGAGGCCTGTTCCAGAGGGCATTTTGGTGTGTGGCGACGTCTCACGCAAAAATTCCCCAGACGGATGCTCTCAGTATTGGCCTTTCGGTCTAGGCTTCAACCCCCCGCAAGTTTGCGGTTCATTTATTCGAATCTGATCTGATGAAGTTCTTGAGAGCATTCAGGATTATCCTCTTCCAGTCTGCTTTGAGGGAAGAGGAACGGCCGGACTGGTACGCCCCACATCTAAGAAATCGACACGCTCCGCGGACAGCGAAGTCTCCGGACTCATGGGCTCTCAGCATATACCTGATCACGACCTTCCTCGGCGTCAGATTCCGCTATTGAGTGGAGTCACGGTGAGATAACTTCCCGCGCTGGTCAGAGGAGAGGGTTGATGGGCGACTCAGAACATTTGAGGACATCGATGGTCAATTGGTCGGCTCTCGATTGAATTCCCGCAAGCTGCTTGTCGAAAGCTCGAGCGAAATCGGGATAGCGTGAGATCAAAGTGTTCAAGATTGACCCGAGATGGACCGGGTATGTAATGAACCAGTGATTCAGCTGGTACAAGGCCTCCTTAGACAGTGGAGGTATCATCTGTAGCCTGTGAATCGAGCGAGACTTATGGGAGCACCGCAGATTATTGACCTGCGACCGCAACGCCAATCCCCAGGAAAGCCCGTGGACACCAATACTTACTCTCGAATGATATCGTGCGTGCCTTTCAGCGAGTCGTGTATGGACGACAACAGCTGTTGAGGCACGCCCACGGTTTGCCCCGCTAGCTGTTTCGCCTCCCTGGCTGCCACCATCCATCCAGACAGAGACTTCGCTCGTTTGCAGGAAACTTGAGACGAAAAATCACCCAATATATCTTGCTGTCGAAAGGACAGAAATCAGAACTCAAGTCCAATTTATTGTCGAGGATTGAAAAATTTTTCCGTATATTGTGCTCGAGCATCTGAACGCTACAAACTCGATTGAAGTCCCCGCGAAGAGCCGCGCAAAAGCCCCTCCTCGCGAATCATTCAATCGAGATGGCTCAGAAGTGATGATCAGCCCGCCGTGCTTAATACTGAAGTTCTTGCACATCGTTAGCGGATGGCTTCCAGAACTCACCGAGGAGCACAATGCGAATGATGCGCAAAGGATAAACGAATAAATAGTCATCATGGAGCCCAAGCTGACCAGGACGTATCAATGTGGTTCGAGTTTTCGCCGGTGGAACAGTCATGGCGCGGACAGATGGGATTTATGGGCTGGAAGTTGACGAGCTCGTTGACTTAGCCCATGATTTGACAGGATCCGGCTGCTCTCTCAGAGTTTACGTGACAGTCAATGGGTATCCGACTCACGAGACTTTTTCCTCGAAAATCGCTCGAATATTCGAGCACAAAGCTCTCGAGAATCGGAATCGATCGCTCCAAGATGGGCCGGAATCAAGATGGCATGAGCATAAGAACGTTGTCGCACTGGGAATTCTACGGATGGAAATGACTGGTAACATGTTTGGGATTGATGACGGCTGGCCAGAGCGTAGAATGAGGAGGATCTTGGCCTCTACTTTTTATCGGGCTTTATTTTCGTTTGTCATCGCTCGCGATTAGCCTCCGAAATCTTTCGGGGCATGTTCGAGCGCTCGGTCATAAGAGCCAACCCTACTGGGATCAGTTCCGGAGGAGCCGGGAGATCGTCGGGAGACTTCACGGAAGACGATGAGCTCGATCCTTCTCCCGGTAGTGCTCGCGCATCCACCAGTTTTTTCGTCCCATTCTTTCAGACCAGACTGCGGCGTATCTCCATCTTCGTGGCAATCGTTTCAGTCAACTTCCTGAGTTCTTCTTCTCTATCGCGTACCAAATTGCGGAGGTGATTGGGCTGGAAGTTTTCCACCCCTTCGTGTAGAGCGCCTTTGAGCTTCCACTGCTCGAGGGTTTCCTTGATTCCACGGACTTCTTCGCGCAGGGCCTTCACCTTCGGGAGCGAGCTCATTTCAGGAACGGTCACATCCCCGTATTCATTGACCTGAGGACGAGTATTTCATGATTTCGTCTCCGAAACGATCGAACCTCTTTGAGGATGATTATTCTGAACTAATCTCGGGATGCTGGGAATCGTTGCAGACCTTCATTTGATACAGGTTGACATCGCTAGACGTCTTGATGAGTTTGGCCTCGATTTCTCTCGCATCGATCTCATTCAGCGATTGGAGATCCGAATTGAGTGCCGACAGGTCTTCCTCGATGAGATCGAATTCCTCGTTGATGTGCCGTACTCTGAGTTCGCATCCTTCGACCCTTGCCAGGGCGATGCGGCAATCTTGCGAATTGAGAACCGGCTCGTCGGACTGGGTTTGGAGCTGCAGTTGGGCGATCTGATTTAGCTGACACTGGCTCTTCGCTGGCAGGAGATCGAACAATAAGGATGCGAAATCCTCCCGAGTCTGCAATGGGACGTGAGGATGATAATCATACGAATTATGCGGCACCGGAGAAATAGTTTACTTCATCATCGGAGGCGACCCATCAGGTAGCTAAAGAACTTTCTGTCGAGGACGACTTGAGCATGATAGCTTCCCTCATGGTTCTCGCCATAGTTTCGCTCCCGTCTGTGAATTTCTCTTTCGTCAGAGGAACCCGAGCCTACCTGCGTAGTGTCCAGATTCATCTCCGATGGAGGACTTGCTTCCACACGTCAATAAGAGCTCTTGGCGCCTTCCGTCTGCAGGAAAAAAGTCCCTGGCGCGCTCACCGGCAGTGCTCACTAGATCTGAATCTCCGGCCGTACATGCCGTGGTTTCCGTGAAGCAGGTGATATGCCGAATAGACGCTCTGATTGTCCGTATTCGAACTTCATGGAAAACTCACACGAGGGGGTGAAGACGGGGGAACGGAAGCGGAATATTTTCTGTAGGAAAGAAGTGAGGACAATGATGATAGTGATCTTTGCTGAGAGCTTAGTGACGGCCGAGCTTTTGGTCCTCCTGAAAGCAATGATGGCTCGATCATGTGATGGAGCCATATACTCTCGATATCAGACTCGACGCAGAATGACGCTTCTAGATGGCCGTACGGGACTCGAGGGTATTTGTTCTTGAGTCCACAGCTAGAGTCTCTCGTTCACCCGATGTCCCTAGGCTCACTTCGGTGATTACGGAGCACAGGAAAATGGGCCTTCAGAGGGGAATGCTTCTCGAGTGTCAGGCACCTTCTCCCTGGCTGTTTGTGCGTGAAACCTCTTCATTCTACATTGCGCCGATCCAGTTATTATTCGATAAAGAATTGACCGGAAGAGCAAACTCTCGAAGCCTACCAACCGATGTCTTCGGAGGGTAGATGCATACGATACTTGTTGCGCTTCATGAGCGTCTTGACGTCTTCACTTTGACCGCGGGGGGATCGCTTTCGGAGTTTCAACGAAAGAGAATCTTTACTCGCTCCAGGAGGCGGCTCGGAAAGTCTCGACGCGGCACAGCGCTGTCTACGCAAGGGGAACTGAGGACCAGGAAAGCAAGCAATGCATTATCGAACCGTCATTGAATTCACGGGCGCTAACTTACCGCAATCGATCCACCCTGTGACCACAGCAGGGCTCGCCCAATACCGATGCGCCGTCAAGGTTCGGACGAAGATACGGAGCACGGTATCAGGTCCGGTCCCGCAGAGAAGATCCTCGAGAATCCTCGATTGTCTTCCGCAGGCATCCTCACCGTCTGAAGTAGAATGCATCCATTCAAAACCTATTGGGAAGCTATAGCGGACGATTGTCTACGCCGACTCCTTTCGCGCGCCTGTGGATGAGCTACGCTCTGGCAGAAACTACTAGTTCGCGCGCTCGTCAGCGTTCCTTAATCTTCTCGAGAGGATTTAAGTGGATTCGTGTCTTGACAGCGCTGAAGAAATCACAATGTTTATCAACACCTTGACGAGGACGATTTCTGTGAGTATTGGGCCGCTTCGATATCTCGACTCGGACTCGAATCCGTTGTTTTTCGGGCACAGCGGCTTCCTCGCATGCATCTCGGAACTTTGCGGCGGAGATGAGCCTGAGAACTCCGACACCGCGCGATTCATCGATGGCAGCAAAGTTCTGTCAGCCTGACGGAACATTCTTTTTGCAGGGATCGATGCGTGGCCTTGCAACTCTAACCAGCGGTTCGGTAATGGAGAAATGTGAGTTATTCCATTCGAAGGTCTGGTCAAATTATTGTGGAGCCATCACACGGATTCAGCGTAACTTACCGTAAGCTTTACTTCCCGCACAGCTGTGAATCGAGTAACTTTACTGGGACGAGTTGGCGTCGACCCTCAGTTACGGGGGAACGAAAGAACTCCAGTGGCACTGTTCACAATAGCAACGAACACTAATTACACGTGAGGAAAAATCCTCGATATCGAATTTCTCGTGAAATTGCTGCCGAATTTCCACAACGGATGCTTCCTACATTTCTCACCCCCTTTCGTGCTGAGTTCGGTTTTGTCAGTGACGGATCGATTCCGCGCAGGTTCATTTCACACATAACCGGAAATAACTTATTGTTGACTCCAGTTACGAGACCGGTGAGGTCCAGCAGAAGACAGAATGGCACCGAGTGTCAGTTTTCAAACCCTATCTACGCGATTCGATAATGAAGTCATTGAAAAAAGGATCTCGGGTGATGGTCGAAGGTCGCCTCGCATACGGAGAAGTCATCGATGCCAGAGGAAGCACCCACGTAACGTCCACAATCATTGCCAGTAAGCAGTACACGAGTCCGCTCGAGCGAAGTATAGGGCATTAGAAATGTCGGCGTCTCATTGTCATATAGGGATTATACCGGGAACGTCGATCTAACATCATCATACGGAGGGAGGGCGCGGGCGCTGATCGTCCGGTATCCTTCAACTTAGACTATATGGATTTCAGACGAGGTGATATATCTAAGCTCGAGAGCTAATGAGGAGCAAGAAGAAGATTTCTCACAGAAGGAGGTCCAACGGAATCCGCATCGGGATGATCCTGAGGAGCCATTGGATGGCTATGAGGCCGGTGTCAAGGCCTCGTAAAGATTTTGAATCAGGACTTGCTCGATGTGGCCGAGGTCCTGAGACAGTTATAAGTGAGAGAGTATGTGTTGTGTCCGAATACAGACCGATATCGTTACAAATAAACATGACGCTCAGTCTATCTCTTGAGCTCGTTTTCCCTCCTTAGAGCTCGCTTCGTCAGGTTCGGGATCTTGTGTCGGCGGGATGAATGTCAAGTAACAGATGTTGAGCACTGATTCTCAGCTGTTGTGCTCCTTCCACGGGAGATATGAGATATCGGGGTGTGCACGTAGAGGTCTCGATCCATCGTTCGGTTCGACACTCGGGTTCGCGTGACTAACGTTAGCGCTCCATTTTTCACCATGCTCGAATTCACATTGCATGAAAATTCCTCAAAGGGTAATAAACTTGGTAGGTACTTTGCACTCGTTCATCTCCGACCGAAGCCGATTCCAGATGAATTCCGGACACTTCGCGGCACGGATCCTCCCGTGCTTGAGCGCGGCAAGGGCATTTCTGAGTCTTTCTCTCTGATTTCCGGACAGGCCTTCGATGGAGAATGGAGGGAATGCGACGAGTGAGCTACGGAGCGCCCGCTCCGTACCGACGGTCTGCTACGCTAAACGAGTAACACCCAACTTGATTTTTTCGGCGTTCGGCATACGAATCAGTGGCTCTCGATAGTCAACGTCCCGTGCTCCTCGAGGGGGCTTCCCCGAAGAGGTCCCTATCGCCCCAACCGTCGAGCTCCTGAGTAACTCGATCAAGTTCATGCACCGCGCGTACATTGTTGGTCCCGCTCAATAATCCGTTCACGGTGTGGCCGAACACGCTGATCAGCGATCACTCTCTCGTACACTCATTAGGTCAAGTATTTGAGCAACGATATCCGCTCACTTGAGCGAAGAAAAGGGTAGCTTTTTGAATGTAGGAGACTTTCGGAAGCCGAAAGATCTTGCTGGAAACAATAGGAAGCGACGTGAGCGACGTCCACCCACCGAAAGGAAACCCGCCGCGGCGAGGCTCGTGTCCGGTGAGGGCGCATCGCTTCAAGAAGCGCAGTTCGGACCCTGCGGGTACAGATAGAGCCATGACTCCGGTGAGTGTTACTCGAACTTGCGAATTCGATGAAGCTTCGCAGTCGGAATGGTATTTCTCCGGACTACTCGAGCCTTATCCAAGTCGGCTTCTCCTTCCAGATATTCCAGACCGCTCTTCTTCTCCTGAGCGTAGCTTCGAGCCAGGCTGCCGACGGCTACTACGGGGAACGGCAAGTCGCCGAGTCGATGCTCCTTCCTCAAAGTCACGGCGTCGTCGAAAGAAATCAATGGCGACGATCAGTTCTCCCGATGGCGAGTTCAGGCTACCGTTCTGCACGTCAACTCTCTCTTGGGAAGTACGCGACCTACGAAGCTCCCCTGAGATCAACCGCCGATGTACTCCCCGTCCCTCGTAAACGCTACGGATTGCTTGCTCGTCCAGAGGACCATCCAAGGAGTCGTGCCCGAACATCTTTCGAATACTTGCCGGTTGTGAAGGATCGACGCAGTCACCGGAGGAATACCCTGTCAGATTACTACTACTGATTCGAGAATGTTCGGTTCGGGGAATTCTAGTTGTAGATCGATTCGGTGTACTTGGAGCCGTAGATTGTCCGGTTGGGAGCCCTCAGCGGGCCAGATTCTACGCTGATTGGAGATTCCTGTCCAGAAAGACGGATCGCTTTGCTGGAGGAAACGAGCCCGTAGCATCTGGCCGGCCGCAGGCTATCTTCATTTCCTCGGAGGAAGTATTTATACGCCGACAGATTGGAATGCGCTACGAATGGATTAGAAATGAATAAAGACGAAAGTCCTCCACGTGTGATCGAGTGATAATTTTCTTTGGCGAAGATCGGTGATACATCCGGGCTGCCCCATGCCTACACTCACATAGGAGTCCGGTTCCCGGCTCGCGAGGGGCTTCATGGAACTAAGAGCGAAAGTCACCGACCGGTGCGTCCGCCGGTCAGCGTCGTCGACAACGAAAGCGGCTAGCAATTATGCCCATTGTTTTCAAAACCGGTGGCGGCTGCGTCTGAAGTAACCGGAAACACTATCGTTCAGTTTTTTTCGCTGCCAGCCCCGTTAGTTCCTGTTGATAAGGGGAAACAATTACGCTCAGCTGGCGGAATTAATTTCTTGGAGACTAATCATCGAAATCGTTCGTCCGGACTTCTACGAGTATTTCGGTTCGAGTCATACTCCTCTTAGCTTCCCGAAACGCTTCCAGAGAGCATCTTGTGATGCTTTCCCTCGCTCCCTGATTTGTTTCAGACAGTGAATCTCCATCGGATCCAATGCTAGAGTTCAAAGCCCCTTTCGCGATTCTCGAAGTCCGATGAGTCGGAATAAGTGAGGAAGATGGGCACCCATTACGGCTCCGGCTGAAGTCTCCCAGGCACGGAACCCTCGTGCCTTCGTGGGCTGAATTTGTCGTCGGGTGAAAACCTTCCAAACCTACATTATCCGATCTTTCGTAACGGAAGTAACAGCTATCGTATCAGAAATGAAGTTGATGTAGTCCACAGTAGCGTACCGAGGGGTGGAAGGGGGGGGAGGAAGGCGGCCCCGGGTGCCACCGATCTAGGGGCGATGTTCGGTTCGTGGTTTCACAGACAGTATCAAACTGTGGATCTTTGCCGAACTTTGTGATTCCTGACCAGAAGCTCTGGGGAACCTCCAATACTTAATGCTTAATTGGATCCTCGACGAGGATCGATCGAAAATGATCGTCGATGCGATTCCTTATGCCAATGATCTCTGCGCGGTATTCGGGATAGAACGGGAGAAACGCGGAAGGAGGAGAGGGATCTCAACACTCACGATCAGCGAAGAACAGGAAGATATGGCATTCTTCCTAGAGGATGAGCTTCGCGAGGACATGACTCCGTCCATCGACAGGATCTCACGGGAGAAAGCTGCAAGATTCCATAACTTCCGGAGACTCGTTTCTAGAGCCAAACAACTTGTTGGCTGACGAATTCACTTGGGAAATGAAGAACGACGACATTAATCCTGAGAAATTCCTGAACGGAAGTGTTTTTGTCACTGTGGGTGTGTATATCTTGCCTCAGAGAATAAAAGTTAAGGATAGAATGAAATGAGCTTCATAGCGATGGGGAATAAGTCTCGACTCAGGTAGAGAACTTCATCGGGCAGAGAGCTTCGAAGGGAGAAGGGGGCGCCATTTTCAGTTCTCGCCCCGGGCACCATCCATCCTCGGAACGCCATTGGTAGTCCAACTAGCGAGCAACGGCCTCTGCGCCCCTGATAAACTCGCATCACTCTTCCATTGATCTGTGCCGAACTACGCCACGGTACTCCTTAGCGTGAACTTCGATTGCGCTCCGTGAAGTCCCCTTCCTGGAGAAAGGCTGGCCAAGCGGTGAGGCTCCCGCAGGAATTTTGAATAGTCGACGGGGAAGAGCGAGTGCAAAGGGGACAGATGTATCTAGGGACAGAAATTCGGGCGGCATCTTCACGGCTACCAATATCTGTTATGCGAGGTATCTCGTGGCTCTTCTTCACTTGATATTCAGAACTGAGCATTTTAACCATCGAAATATAATCAGTCGGCTCCACGCCCTGACACGAACGGCCATGAGAACAGAAGACGAAGCTCTGATTCCAACCTCGAGACGATCGAGATGTCACCTGCCAGTTCTCCCTCTTCCATTGATAGGGTTTCACCGCATACTCAATCAGATAATCTGTAAAAAGACCCAAGTAGCACTGCGTGGTCGCTTTAGCCGTCTCCTCCGCGGGGAAGCTTCTCGGCATTCGGGCGACGAGCGCTCTGTTCTACACGAGGAGGAGCGTCGCGGATACATTCTACCTACGGAGGCAGTTACGGGAGGGCTCCTGACAAGTACTCTCCTTGGAGCCTACGCTCGTCCGGCCGAAATCGGAACCAGCCTAACTTACGGCATTCCACCTCGTGCCCCTGATCACCCATCCGCAAGAGCGATGTGGGCCTAAGGCAGTCTCCCGTGGACGGGCAAGCGCGGAAGTGCATCGTCTCGGCCGAGAGCATCGGACTCAGGGACAGGGGCACGATAATCGGTGGGAAACTCGGACCAGAATGCGGTTTCCTGTATCGATGCATCGCGAAAGCTTGCTTTTCGTCAGCCGGAATTTCCGCTGCTCGTCCGAAGACACTGTATCGAAGCCTGCGCGGAGGGCTTCACCAGATCAGAAATCCGAGTTCGGTTCCTCTGGGCTCGGATTCTGCAAGTTGTCAGGACATCGATCCCTTCAAAAGCAAAAGCTCCGACTCCGGGAAGTATAGGGCGATCCGACCTAAGAAGGTTCATCCTTGACGCGGGAGCCTCAGTGAGTTCAATCAGTCGCTCTGCAGAGTCTGACACCGATTCGGGTTCATTGCTATACACCCACAAAGGAAATGCGCCCCGAAAAAAACAGATGCATCTCGTTCCGGAAACTCCTGAGGCTGACTCAAAGAGGGCTCGCTTCCATACTAATAAGGAACTTTCTCCCTCGTTGTCTGTCACAGTCGCGATATCCCTGACTCGACCGTAGGTTTAGCTCATTCAAGAACACCTGACTTGCCTCGTGCCGCTCATCACGTGTAGATCGCGCGATAGGCGGAAAAAAATTTGGGGACCAAAAAATTACAATGAGGAACTCGCTCAGCCATTCGTTCATTCTGCTGACACAGCAAACACCCTGTGCCGCGTCTACGGGGAAGCCATTCGTGAAGATCGGGGCTTCGGAAAGCCTAGGAGCCTACGGGGACGAGTCTAATCCTCAGTAAAAACGTCATTGATGTACTGTGGTCTTGCAGACACAAGTTTCGCACTGTCATGCTTCCCCAGGAGTATGTTCTCGGATCATCCACAGCCTTCGGAGATGAGGTAGCTATCGGTGTGGGGACGAGCTTTACCTATCTGAATTTGCAACTTGTATGCGTGTAGGTCCCGCTCTGCGTAGCAGACATTTTTTCGTGGGGCCTCTTCCGGAGCATATCGCAGAACGCTCGAAATCAGAAAGCTTTGGCAGCCAGATTTTCTCCTTGACGATCTCGACAGATCAAGGACGTGGAACGCTCGGAAGGCAGATGGTCGCTTTCGCAAATTGAACACGGTACGTTTAGCTGCGTGGCGAATCGGGTCGCCATTTTCGGCGGCGAGCAGCCGCGCGCGCGCACCTTGTAGACTGGCACGATTCCGCTCTGGATTGATACCCATGGGAAGGAATCGTTCTCGGAGTTCGAAATCAGATGTGTTCGTGTGTCGTCAGGCTGAGAGAAAATCTTTTCCACGTTTGGTGCTCATTACGGGCCTGCGATTGAGCAAACTCGTCCGAGCAAGACACGAGGAGGATCTAGTGGTTGAGCGGTGGTTCGAGGAGTCTGTTTCGGAGGGTTTCTCCATTCGTGGAGCGTCGGATCGGGAGAATCCCTGAAAACATGGTATCGGATCCCTGCTGCTGATCGATAATTGGCGAAAGAATAGTCGGAGGAGACAGGGAGAACTTCCGTGTCCGAGTCCTCCGCACGGTTAGTTGATTTCCCAGATACTCAATTCGGATTGCATTATCCACAAGAACTCGAGCTCGGTCTATTCGGGTGCTGTTTCTCAGATATCGTCGGCTCGGTGTACCGGCGGAATTCGGGTTCAGGATTATTATCTCAACATGAATTGTGTCTTAATATTCGGGTCGGCTAGTTAACCCCGGAGCCCAACAATCAGATGCCGGCTCAACTCGTTTTCTAATCGAACCTTCGGCAATTCCGAAATTCGCTTGACTTCCCACGGCTCAAACCGCGGAATTCCATGCTAGAATCAGCAGATAATATCGAATCGTATCCGAGAGACCCGGTGGACATTATCGAGTCGCGAGTATGGGTGGAAGCACCGTTCGAGTCCGTGACGAGAATGTCAAAGAAAGAGGAGTGAGGACTTCGGCAAGTCCGGTGAAGTCCCAATTTGATCTGCCAAGCCTTCACACAGACCTCGTACGGAGGAGTCATACTTTCCAAAAGATTCACGACTCTCAGTATCCGATATGTGTTCTTATCATGCATAGTTGGAGCCCCCACCCGTTCCCCGTGAGCGCCGGAGCTCCCTCGATCACGCTCCATCTGAAGAAGATCGTCTGGAAGCTGATACGATTCGGCTTAGCTGATGGTGTTTACGACGCACAGAGAGAACCGACCCTGACGACGATGGCTAGCAAGGAAGAGCGTAGTAGATCAGCTGATCGGATGAGAACCAATAATGATGGAGACTAATTGAGGAATGATCTGATGCTTTGAGAAAGAGTTAGGTACTCTCACTTGGAAGCTCTACGTTAGCGTAGGTGAATCCACCTCTTATCGAGCAAGTCGACGAGCATTCGATGACTCCTGAAGTGGCTGTTCACCACGAGTGTTGGCATCTCCCCGGAGAGCTTGGAAAAGACTTCTCTGGGAGAGGGACATCTGTCCGTACAAATCTCTATTTTTTTGAGCCAACAACAAGATATCCGCTCGGTGAAGATATGCTCCGCTCGGTGAATCTCCGATGCTTCTGGATATAAACGAGGTGCTCATTTCGCTCGATGGGAGTTTAACATTAGAGTGCCTCGAATCCGTTGGCTCATGGATCCGCCAGGTGAGACTCAATCGAATGTATTGAAACCAGTGACGATATTGCATTCACCGACAGGGCCTTACTGAAGTCCTTCCCGTTCTGCTCGGCATCCAGAAGAAACCTTCTATCATCGCCGGGGAAATATCTGGGAATGGGAGAGACACCACGAGAACGAGCGGCGGAGTCCATCGGGCATTTCGTATCGAAATCAATTTTCTTCTGCTTCTTCTCGGGTTTATACTCCGGAGGAGCTAGGGAGCTGCGTTTTGGCCGAGCTCGCGGTGACCCTCATTGGTCCCAAGTGGGAGCCTTTCCTTGAAATCCGCATGGAAAAATAAGCAAAAAATCTTGTGGAGAGGGGGAAAATCGGTGACGGAAATCCCTAGCGAATGAAAAGTCGCAGATCGATTTTTGATGGCAACAACTTCTCATCGTCTCTTTTTTCTCCATATTCCAGTCGCTCCGATGGCTGAACAGTATCCTGGTCATGGAGAAGGGATCCACATCCGCGAACTGCGACCGGAGGAAGTGGAATCGGCAGCAAAATTCTGGTTCGAAGATCTTGGATTCGACGTTGGTGTGCGACTCTTCCAACGATGGTACGATCAAGATCCGGAAGCGTTCCGATGCATCGTCGACGAAAATGGAACTATTGTGGCCACGGCGAGCGCCGTGAGGCAGACCGAGGGGCTCTACTACATCGGCACTGTGGGCGTCGATGAAGCGCACAGGGGTCGGGGGCTAGCGAAGCGTCTGATCCGGAGCCTACGGCGTCGCGATCCGAACGCTAATTACGGCCTGAGCGCCGTGCCGAGCTACTTGTCTCTCTATGAGGGTCTAGGCTTCCAAGTTGTCGAGCAGCCTTTCGCCCACATTTACAAGGGAGCGCTCCGAGAGCCTCTCAAGAAGACACAGCGTCCAGAGGGAACGGAACTGCTGGAGATCTTCAACGGACACCCGAGGTTCCAAGAAATTGAGGACTACGATGCCAGAATACACGGCTACCGACGAGAATTAGGGAAAACTCTCATAGACGATGAGGACGGCGTTGTCTACGCGATGGTGCGTCGAGAGAGAATCATTGGTTTCGGAAAAGTCCAGAGCAATCAACGAGATCAGGGTGCTTGGTTCGGCCCGGTATATGCGGATGACGACGAATCTGCTCAATACATATTCTCTCAGCTGTTGGAGCGCTTTCAACGGCAAGCACAAACCTCAATCTATGTGATTGTCAGTTACCTAGCGCGGCACTGGGCCGAGGAGTTGAATCTACAGCTCATAGAGAAGTCACCACGATGTTATGTAAACGTAGATCAAGTCCCCGCGATGCTTTACCAGCATTTGTATGCCTTCGACTCGCTGGATTTCTCGTTGATGTGAAAGCTCGCATTCGACCACTGTGCTGAAACTCAATTCAATATCGTCGCTTTCAGACGAATGAGATTAATATTCGATCTGGGGTCGTTCTGGATCGGAAGCCTTCTCAAGATATCAGGGGCAGCATTCCTCGCGAGTCTCTGCATATATACAGAACTGGATATATACAGAACATATTAGTGTAATTATTAGGTAAGCCCTGGAATGAGTGATAAATCAGGCCTCGGAGCATGAATGATATCGCAACTAGACTCCTCACTACCCGGGAACGCAGTAATGGCGCTCCTCAAGGATGACGGGACGCTATACATCAGGCATGCGGTCCAAGGGCGCAAGAGATGCAGGCAGATGAGCGTGCGATTTCGAAATTCTGTCAAAGAGGGTCGCAGACGAATCGAGCCCTGATGACGATGATCTTTGCTTGAAGCCGACGATAAGCCAGAACTCTCTCAAGCATCTCTAACGTCTTCACACTGGCTCAGTCAGCTGACCTGGTCAATAAGCTTCGCCCTGCATCTAGCAGTGACTTGTCGCTTCCTGCCGCCTCATATTTCGATCCCCGTCTCATAAGGTGGAAACACCCAGCATCGGTTAGAAAATTTCCAGGTTTCAATTCCGCTGAAGAGCTGATTGTTCGTCGCTTCCCCCTCGCCTTCCCCGAGTTTGGTGCAGGATATGAATTCCGACAATTTAGGATTGCTCTACAATCTGATGAGGGACTCTTCATGCACGGAGGGAGACGATGGAACACCTGCATTCGGTGCTTGTACGGGACCACGGACGAAAAGTACGCCCGATAAATATACGACAGAGCTCCCGAATTCTCAAGTCAAACCGGGGTCGAGTTATTCGTCGGCTCCAGAATGAAACCTCAAAACCACTGACGAGAATTTTGAATACCAAGGAAGGGTCGGCGAATCATGCCTGAGTACAACGATACATTCGTCAGTCGTGAGTCGTGAGTGACGGAAAGTAGCCGCGATTCCGCTGCGCGCGAAAACGATGTCTGGGAGGCACATCAAGGATTTCGGAAGTACCTAGTCGAGTTCAATAGGATGGGTCTTCGGGGGAAATAAACGGGTTGGAAGCTGATCGTGGAGTTGGAGACCGCAGCCATATTCGAGCTAATCGACGTTGTCGCTTAAGCCTCCGAAGTCGAAGGACCCTCTGCACTCCTACAGACTCCGCTCATTAAAATTAATTAATTAATTAATTAATCAAAATTAATTAATAAAAAAGGAATCTGCCTCCTTGACGACTTGCGAATAGCGAAGCAGAACTAAGGACTTTGACCGTCAAATTCACGGCACGCATCATTATTTTCGCATCGAGACTGTCGGAATGACTTTTGACTACGACCGTGTGTCTCGAATAATTGCGAGAGAGGAGAAGATCAATGTATTTCGATGAATGCGATCGAATGTTCACATTCGATATTTTTTTTCCGTTGTGGAAAAAATCAATATGAGCTATAATTAGAATGAGCTGAAACACCGCCCGAGGCGTTAACTCGGAGTTTCCTGGTTCTCTGATCGCGGCCGACGGAAATGCCAGCCTTTGCTGGTGTTCTCCTCGGGAAATCTCCCATCTTCGCCAGTCGAACTCGAAATTACAGCTCTTTGAGAGTGCCTGGGCTGATCGCATCTGCAAGAAGAAACATTGAAAACTAGAACACTGGGGAATGACGAGACACTATGCTCTGAAGATTTTCTGGAGAATCCACGACGCGTATTTTCATGAATTTGGAGAGGCGAAACGCGAGACCGCGTCGTCAATCGTCAAGTCTGATTTCGGTTCTGATTTGGAAACACCGCGATTCCTGATGCTATCAGGAGGGAGGTGACATCGGTAACATCCCGGTCTCCTACCATAGCTCTGAGTGCTGGAATGCCTGTGATCAGTCAGTTCAACATCGCATGCACCCATCCGTGGTTCTTCCAAAAATTGCGGATCAGAACCCCGATGAGGCCATGGCCATGGGGTCAAAACACCAAGCAGCTTCTCACCGTTCGAATTCAGTTACTCGCAGCCCCGTTGCTCCGATCCCCTCGAGGAGCAAGATCGAACGTCGGTCCTCAACAAAGATGTAAATGAGTTGAACTCGAACAACAAAAGCTCAAAACTCTTCTTCGCCGGACTTTCTCCACTTCCTACCCATTCCTCTTGACTTCCGAATCCTTCCCCCACGGCAAACAGCAAGGGACGCTCTGGAGAGCTTCGAAAACCCGAACATCGTCGGAACAAGACGCGGGAAGGATGAGCTCGCCGACCGGAAACACAGGTATACTCACGATGAATCGTCGGGCTCCGTGCGATTCTGGCCTTTCGAGTTCAAAGATGAGTGCGATCCCGGTTGCCCACGGCTGTGGTAATCGGCCGATTCATTGAAGTGATCGGAGAGCATATTGATGCAGATTTCGAGGCGACTATTGCAAGCAACATCGAGTCCAGACGAAAACCCGCACTACGCAAGATGCTCCCGCCCAGCCGCTCGATAGCTCTACGGCAGGTTCAAGAGTCACAGCTCAAGGATGTCTCCCAAAACACCAAACTATAGAATCGAGAATCAACTGACTGCTGGGCGCCATCTCAAGCGCAAGCCTGTCCAATAGGCCGAGCCTCGATAGTCTCGCATAAAGCTTACGTAACGTGCCGATGCGAGACAGGATCACCGGGGGATTTCTCCTACGTGACTCGGGCATCGGGGGCGAGAACCGCATCTATCTGTTCGGCCGACATGCAGCGACCGGCTGGATCGCTTATGTGCAGGGACTCTTCGTGAAAGAAACTTCCCGTATAGCCCCGGAAAAATTCGCGCAGTAATTCTTCATTTTGACTGAGAGCAGGCGATCGCGCTCTGCCACGCTTTCCTCCCGAACACATCGGAAATACCGTACCGCCGCCTGATTGATATGGTCATGAGAGCCTTCCCGGCGCTGGAGCCCGCTTCGATCGCCATGGATTCAAGATGGCTGTGATCGACGCTTTCATCGCGACTTTCCCGAATGCAGAAATTACGGTCACTTATCCCATTTAGTGAAGAAGTCGTAGAGGAAAATATCGTCCTTGAATACCCGATGAAACGCTACAACGCGGGTTCCAGTTTCTCGCTGTGGGCTCGATTGATCCCGCCGATGGTCTCCTTGAGGGACTATTTCTTCGGCAGACAATGAGGGCTCCTCTAAGAGACCTTCCGCCCCTCATCACATCCTTGTTTTGGGGTAACATGGCGAATGATGAATGTGGCCTGACTTGACGTTTCAAAGTTTCCCTCACTCTTGAAGTTTTTTACCGTCGTGAGAGCAGAAATCGATGACACATGTTGCGACTCGCGCCGAATCATTTTCCGCGCTGAGTCGTCTAGTTACGTCTCCAACGCTTAGGTACTCTGAGCCTTCAGAACTTCTCCCATTCCTTTTGGCCTCAAGCTGCCGGCTCGATCAAATTTCCCTCGAATTTCGTTCGCCGAATATCGCTGTGCGTACAACTATGCATCCTCGGTATGCTATGAGCTACGAAGTCATGCTCGATAGATAGAGAGTCGAGTGGAGAAGAATTTCGATTGCACCTCAACAAAATGCACCTGCCACTGAGTGAGTCCCTGATTTTTGAGCTCATGATAGCGCTTACGGGGTTTACCGGTGATCATCCGGCCTTTGGGGAGCAGATCGATGGTCTCCGGAAAGTACAGCCTCTCAGGGATCTGCGATACACCCGCCTCGTTGGCGGTGACTCACCACGGAGTGAACGCAGAAAGTATTTGCCCCGTCGAGCATCTCCCCTGATCATTGTCACCCGGAAAATCCTCGGAATCCCGTTCGATAGTTGTGCTAAATTGTGATTGTGCAACAAAGTTCCAAAGCGATTCCTTTCCGAAAATTTCTGTGAGTGCATCGAGTCTGGCCTCGAGTTGTCATGTACCCGAATCTGGCGGAAACTCCACATGGCGATGAAGTCCGCGGAGACGGAGCTTAGCTTCTCACAAGAGGAGAGACATCCCCGGAAAGGGATGAGATTTGCACCATGTGGAACCAAGCGACTTCAGCCTCAGGCAGCAACGTCATGAATCCCGGGCCACACTTCCTAAAGTCTGGCGGTATTGTGATGAACGATCCTCCGGGGGTTCGTTGCGCGTACAGGAAACTAATCGTTCAGACATGAAAAATCGCATGACATCAACGACCAGTATTAGAAATACCTTTCGCTAGCGATCCCGGAGAGGGACCGCGGCTTATCGGAGTCAAGCCCTCCTCATCGCGCCCGTCTCTGTATAAGGTGAGCCGATGCACATAGAGAACTCTCTCGATTGAATCAAATCTCGATGAAAGGGAAACGAGCCTCAGTCGAGCTGGAAAGAGAACATGGACCCGCGCATGCGCGGTCAGCGACTGGAAGAGTCAAGGCGCACCACTCAGTCAGTGGCAGACAGAACCTTACCCTACAGCTGATCGCAGCTCAGAGAATTCGCATTGGAAATCGATCGATCGATGGAGAGTCGAAGACCCACTCGTGATCGATCCCGACGGTGTTATCACGCTCGTTCCGACTCGGTCAATAAATGTCAGTAATCAGCCATCCTCGCGGTTCGGAAGCTCTATCTTTCCAGCGCGTCCGGAAAGTCAGTTCAATAGTCATCTGTGCGGAGCAGTGCGTCTAGAGGAGGAGCCCGGAATGTCTCAATTGTGCTTTAAGGGTTTTTCGTCGGTGTAGCCGAACTAATTTCGATTCGCTGAGCTCCCGATGACGAAATTTCACCACGGAAGACAGGTGCTTCTCGAAGTGTAGCTGCTTGGAGCGTTAGTTCATCCAGTCTCCCTGAGAGTATTGTGTATGAATGTCGCTCTGAAGGAGATAAGCGTCTGCATCCGCGGGACAGCATGAGTACATAGTAGTGGGCGGCTGGACGTTTTGTGGGTGCAGCCGAGGACTACACCGGGCGTAAATCCGAGGGCGAGTGAGCCGAGACTGCTGTCCTCTGCCCTAATACTACAGTCCCTTGTACACTGACAAACAGTGGACCGGATCCAAACAATCAATCGCAGCGAGGACTTGGATAGATTCATTCCTCCAGTTCTTCCTTCTCATCTTGGCTTTTCAAAAGACCAATTTTCTAAAGATATACAATACTCCGCAATCGGTGGGTTCTCTGGGCACAGAGAGACCTCCCAGGCCCAGGTGTCAGCTGCATCATAGAAGCGGTATGCCGATCCTCCCGGTCTGAGTCCGAGATCGTGAAAATCGACCATGCTTGAATCTATCCAAGATCGGAATACATTCAAATCTCCTTACAACGGAAACCGTCACAGCGGATTTTCAGCACGCATGAGTGTACTATCAATCCCCCAATTATTTCCCCGGCTCATTCCTCAGATGCCCCCGGCGGGAGGCTCCTATTGTAGGGGGGCTTCTGATTTTTCAAGAAGGACCTCGCGTCGGGGAAGCGATGACGGAAACGTGAGGAAGGCGTGTCCTCGATGTGGAGATCGGCGATCAACACACAACAGCAGCAGTCTAGATGGAATGAGTATAAGCTCACACCTTATCTCACAATGTTTACAAGATCTAATTCGATGATAAGAAATCCGAGCTGAACCTTGCATCAAAGGGTGAGGGGCTTATCTTCCAGGGCGGATTTCACTTCGTCGAAAGCCTCACCGGAGGAGGAGGGGGTCTAGCTGCTATCGAGAGGGGATTGGAGAGGGACTTTGATCGGGAAGTTGACGGAAATCGACTCGAATTTGGATGTTGAGCCAGATCGATCGAACAAGTAATCGGAAGAGTCTGAGAATGCAGCAGAAAAAGGGAAAACAAATGAATATTTCCTCAATAATCTATTTTCCCCTGCGATCGCTCGTTCTGCTCTATTCCACGGTTCGTCGCACTCGTCGAACCATTGATAACCTCGTCTCTACATCCAACTGTCCGGCTATCCAACTATCCAAGGTTGCTCATCTGGAACTGTTCCGTCGGCGTTCTCTCCCTGATTTTAAGGGAACTCGGTGAACTTCGGTACCTCGTCATCAGAGCTGAATCATGGTTTGGAGGTGGCGATGCGCACTGTGTTTCGCGAACCAATATAACAGGTTGTTCGTCCATGTTGGGGATTGAGTGTCTTTGGATGGATCAGGTCGCGCCGAACGACTGCAGCCATCTCACTTTAACGCTCGGAAGTTCCCGTTTACAAGGGTTTGACAGGATTAAGCTTCTCCTGCCCGAGCTCCGACGTGGAACGTCCCTTGATCAACCTCCTGATTTTAACCGGTACAATAATTATTCCTTCCGGGTAACTTCGTCCATGAGAGTTTTCTCCGATAGAAGCTCTGCTTTTGAGAAGATTGGGTCACAAAATACTTCCCATTCCCTACCTGAGAGCCCTATACCTATAGCGTAATCCTAAGCTGATTGTGAGACCTGAGACCATCATCGGGAAAGGTTCGTATGGCCCCGTTTTCGTTCTATGGTCTGGTCCGGGTCACCCGAATTCCCGGTCTCTTCGGAATTCTTAGCGATCTGGTTCGATATTAGGTACATGCTTTTAAAATAGGAAAGCGCCGGTGCCATAAATGTGCGTCGTCGACAAGCGGCTCTATCAGCTCTTACGTGCCCTAGAACGAATATCGCTGCAGGTTCCGCGAGCTCCGTATTGTCTAATAAGTTCAAATCGCTCACTAGATCTTAGGAGCGGAATCTCTCCTCTGGAATCTCAGAATCGATACGGTCGCTGCAGTCACGAAGTTGTACCGTTTTATTCAAGCGCGATCATTACCCTTGCGATCTCCATGATTCTGTTCCGATGAACTCATCTTCGTCGCCCCCTTCTCCCCACCAGTGTCCACTTCTCGCAATACGTCGAGTCGGCTCCTGTCAAATTCAAGATAAGCCCAGCGTTGTCTTGTACTTCGGGTCAACCAGGAGTCGAGTAGCATTACGGTCTAGTACAGGGTCGACAGACAGCGATGGGGCCTTCCCACGCTCCGTCGACGCTGAATAAACATTTGACCCGCTGTAAGAGCGGGAAAATCGCTTATTGAGGCTTGCCATCTTTCCCCGCCATCAGTGTTTTAAAGGTTTGTTTGAAGCTGTCTGCGGTGAGCACCGCTTCATCCCCTCCCGTTCACTGGGATGGCGAATAATTTGCGCAATTGAAGTTCTTTGAAATCACGAATGCTTTTGTGTGGGGTTCATGAGCTCCGGCTCCAATCGTTGCTATGTTCTTGAGGCTTCGCCAAGAGGGGGAGGGATATCGGATCGAACAGCAAGGTACCTATATCACCCAGCATAGTTGCATTTGGTTGGAAGGATTCATCGCATCTGGGCGTTTCATAAAGTCTCCAAGCAGTATTCTTCGACGAGTAGCTGAGGTACTAGCGAAGCGGCTCCCAGCTTGTTTGATCAGGGCGTCCTCCCCAGCACAATGAAAGAAAAAATAAACGTGATCCGAGAGGTTTGAGCCACTTGTCTCGCTCGAAGATTGAGCCAATTTTCTCCAATCTGATATCTTTCGGGAACCAGACTTTCCCTCGGCAGACCAAGGGAGCCAATACGCGCCACCGAATTTCCCGCTTGAAATCATCGGTGTGAGCGTATCGGAATCAGTGAGGCTCCCGCTTCGAGGAATTCGAATTCGGTTGAAATTGGGACTCCCAGGGAACGGGGAGGGAGATAATGAATCATCGCCTATCCAGCTGGAATTCGGTGTTCGGCGGGGGATACATCTGGATCTCATGATCGTTCTGGGAGGGACCGATCCGGTTACGCCGGAGCCCGAGAGAGTTTTTCGCTCCGAAGTCATCGTTCCGACGTTGACGGATGCAGGACCTTTGTTCGGCACTTTCCTCGTCCCATTATTCCTCCGATTGCTATCATCGTCATTATTATATTGCGTTCGAACACAGCTCGGTGACAATATCAAGTGGTTCCGCCTCAGCTCTCTCAAACCAGCCGTCTGTCCGTCGGACTGTCTGTCTGCCGGGCGAACTGAGTGACTGACGGACTGACTGATGGGAGTAGTGGTGGTGCCGCAGCTCACTATACCGTCAGTCCAAGCATCACTCTGGCGAGCGGACAAGTCAGTATCAGGTAGACAGGCAACGCAGGCAAACGACAAAAACGTTTGATCATGCTGCTGGAAGTAAAAGTTGTTCTGCCTCGCGTAACTTACCACACCCATAGCGAAACGGCGACTACCGGCTATGGAACGCTTTCGCTCCGGGAAATTTTCTCAAGTTTACCTCGAGTCTGAATTCCCCGTTGCAATGGATTTCAGGTCACGCAATGCGATTTCCTCCGCTAATTCGGGGTGCCGACCTTCTCCGAGGGATTGCATCAGACGCTTCACGGAATGGAAACAGACTCGTTGTAAGGAATACACGATCTCCCTGCGACAAAATGAGAAAGTTTCAATGCTCGTTTTTCCTTTCCCGTCCCAGATTCTCTGCTGGGAGTCCTCGATCCTTCCGATCAAAATCGAATTTCTCCTCCCACATGAGCCGCATTCTGGAAATTATGATACGCGGGAAAAATCGAGTCCCGGTCGAGGCTCCTGTTCGAGGGAGTCACTCCCCCGGGGCGTCACTACGTAGCCCAGACTGGAGCTTCGTGGATTCCCACGTTTTTCTTTCTGAATCGGGGATGCGGTTCCCCGAAGCCCGTTATTGAGATGCGAAAGCATCAGGAAGCGACGTGATTGATAAAGTTTGCATGGCGGGGCGAGTCGGTGAACCTCGGTGCCACTCAAAAAATGCACGGCCGCCCTTGTATTTGGTGCAGATCACGGATGAATCTGTTCCCCATCTCAGCGAGAACACTCTGAACAGGGAAATCTGCTCAAAACAGCGAGAAGACCGCGCTCCTTCCCTAGTCTGGCCGGCGAGCTGATATTTAGAGTCCCTGAAGTCTGTCGCGACTCTATAAGTCCTATAAAAAAATATACCGCCAATGGCCATGATCTACGAATATCGAGCGCCAAGCTGTAGAACGATCGGAGACATCGATAGGACTTTCGATGACGAATGATGCCGTCCGAAAATCGTCCGAATTTGATTGCTCGAATTTGGCACTTCCAACCAGCAACAATACGTTCTTGTCAGCTCTCCAAAACGCTCCAGCTCATTGGACAATTTTCCGATTTTTATAGTGTCCCCTTCTGAATCTTTCCGACGTGAAGAATCGCGGTTCGCTGGCTATTCGGGGAACGATGCTCCGGGATGCAGGGCATCATCGCGAACCAATCGGTGCTCGAAGCGATCGGTTCGCGAATGTTTCTGTATTTTGCTCCGGGTACGTGTCTGCTCTTCTGTGGAGAATACCCGTGTAAGAACAGGGGTGAATATCATCGAAGCAAAGGAAAAGGAGTCTGAGTTACGGCCGCAGGCCGGCAGAGGGCTCTGACGATGACGTAGGAGCCGTCTATGGCGGCGGGAGGCGCCCGACTCGCCAATTCTCGCAGTGCGCTGTGCCGTAGTCGTCGCTTGTCTGTCTCTACAGCTGTTAGTTGGAGAAGCTGCTCGTACCGAACAGTTGCGTCTGGCTCCCAAGTGCCGCCGACTGTTTTATTATTTGTAGACAATCGGGCAGACGGACCGACTGTCATCAAGACAGGACGTGCTTCGCTCCGCAGGAACGCGGGAACCGTCACCCGAGGATAACGTCAATTCAACCAAAGAGATCTCGGCCGAGAGTGTGTGTGTGTGAGTGCGTGTCAGTGAGCTTCATCGAGCCGTCCGCCGGAGCTTCCTATCAGAGTGCTTGATCGATCAAGATCATTCTCGGATTATTTCTGTAGATCAGTGTCAACAGAGTGGGAAGTCAAACGCAAGGCACCTCCACTCAACGCGTGAAGAAGTTCGAACGTGAAAAATCGAGCCTACGTAGAAGCATAGAAGACGGTCAGCGGTCGCAGCGAGTCGGCGAACGGACGGCTCAGCGCGAAAGCGTAGGACTTCATTCGGTTTCGAGTGGGACTTGATCGATCCGAAATGGCTGGACGGGAGCACGCACTTCACATGCAGCATGCGGCCGCTAATAACCATCCGCAATCTGCACGGATGACCTCTATTAATCTGAAGCCGGAGTTCACCGAAGGCCAGGGGCCAGTCGTGACGTTCACGAAGCTCAACGTTGAGTACTTCCGCACCATTCCGGGATGGCTCAAATTAGCGCAGTTGGTAAGTGATTGTCGTTTTGCTAGGAGCATAATTTTAAATACGGAGTAGGTTACTTATTGCCGGAACGGACAAATTCCGAACGAGAGAATCACCATTACCCCGACCGATGTCCGTGCGTGGAGCGAGCATTTTCTCGATGCATCGCATTCCAAGGAGTCATTCCCCATCGGCTAGGCCGTCGGAGAATCGAATGTCTCATGAGAAGGCGTGCTGATGCATGAGGGACGTAGAACACAAGGGAACAAGCTTGAAGTCACTCGCTCCACCCAGAAAAAAAATCTTTGTCACTTCGAAAAAAAAAACAGCCCCGAGATTCTTTCGAGCTCAGAGCTCTTCACGGGTACGTAGGGGAGATCGATTCAGGAATGCCACTATAAACCTCTGCTGAAGCTTTCCGATCATGGCATCGGCGTCCTGAGCGACTGCTTATCACGAACCAGATCTGATGGCTCTGAGCGATCATCCCGCTTATTTTCCACGGAGCCGCAGCTTTTCTCTCGCTTGTGGTTGATAGCGGTAGCAGCAGAAATTTGTGATCCTGTTTTTTCGTCAAAGCCTCGTTACCATTAAACGAGCTCATACAGATAAATTATGGGTTCACTCATTCCGACAACGCTAGAAATGAGCACTCAGATCTATTATGAGCTTATTGGGATTAATGACAGCTCCCCGAATCGATAGTTTGTTGGCATACAGCAGGCTATTGCTCTGCTTGTAGCCATGTGACCGCCAACTACCGCTCCGATCGACATGGCTCTAAGTACCACTGACTAAGCAGGGAGTGAGACTCTTCCTTAGATTTGTGAGTATTGGCGTGTTCGAATGAGCGAGGCGCCGAGGAACAAAGCCGGAGTGACGCATTCCGATCTTCAGGTCGACGAATCACGTAGGCTGTACCTCTTGTAGACGGGTGCGTCCTTATATTTGTCCGAATGCTGCGTCAATGTTAGTCAATGCGTCGACGAGCGTCGATAGGTACCGACGATTTCGCGAGTGACAACATGTTTCGAATCGTTGCGTAGACGAGGACGGATCGACCTTAGATCCCAGCGCTGTACCTGGGAGGGAATAGGTAGGGTCGGTTGGACCTTTTGCTCAAGAGTCCGGCACCGCCCCGCGATCAGAAAATCAAGTCTAGTGTTCATTCCTGTAGAGCAGTTCTGGGCTGGGCCGGAGTGGAGTCCTGGATATTCTTGATCCCTTTCATAGGAATACCCCCGCTCGAAAAAAGCAGTAGCTGGTACAATACTCCACTCTTTCGTGGGACGGATCCCACGGAAAAACAAGAGGCGCGGTTCATTGGGACATGAGAGAGGGGATGGACCCCGTGAAGCTGGCAAAAAAAGCGACAGCGTTCAAAAACAATGAGTCCGGAAGCGCTCAATCCCCAACATTGCTCATGGCGCTTCCAGGCGGTGGCGAGGCGCATTCAGCCGGATCATCTGTCGAGGAAGCTTCAGATGGGGAACTTTCCATGGTTTACAGGTTGGATGTTCAGCGACACTCAGGAAGGAGCGTAATCTCATTACGCAACTTACTAGATATGATTGGTCGCGCTTGCCTGCCCGCATTACTAAAATGGTCTGGTCAGAGCCGTGTTTAGACACAACGATCCTCACGCTGATTGTAGGAAGGAACGTTTTTGAGGAGCTGGGGAATGGGTTATCGTGAGTCCCTCCACTGGGGTGGATAAATGAAAGATATCGATCGAACAACAGCGCCGAGTATTCACGTTCAGCTCAGATTCTGGGTCACTAGCTCAGATACTGCTTGCGTGGACGGATTCCGAATGCAGAGGAGCCCAGAGCTCGTGCGTTGGATCCTGCGAAATCGACAACAGGAGCTCAAGCTACGCTCCCTGCTGCTCGAACCATGTGCCTTTGTGGAATTGAATGCCTCCCTGCAGCAGCAGCAGCGCAATACGGACTTTCCGGAGCCGTGGGTTCGGAGAAAGAAATACGATTCACAACGGTGATACTTTTTCGGGTCGACTCCTCCATCAGCGTGCAAAATTCAGCGACATGGGACGGGACGGACGGAAAACCGGTTTCCGAAAGTAAGAATTTCCAAAATGAGATTATCTGTTCGCAGGCTCTGGAAGGGGATTCCACCTCCTTTCCGAACGGTTCGATAGCTCGGTGCATAGAATAATTATTGAGAGGTCGCTTATTGTGAGCTGCGTCTCACTCGAGCTTTCCGTTCACTTAAATAAATTGCTCGCTGACGAAAGAGTCTGCTTCGAAACTATTGCCCCATCGGCAACGCGATTGATAACTGGAAGGGTCTCTGACATTCTTTGTGCTTCAAGAGATCGATGATATTGCCGCCTGAATTACCTGTTTCACTCCGTAAAATCGCTGCGGTTCGAGAAATTGAGTTTATCGGTGCACAAGAGGATGCATCTGCGGAAATTGGTGATCGGTGAGATTCACTCCTTGTCCCGCGAGGGGAATGTCAAAGTTGTTATTCTCCATCGTTCGCACTGTGCGACGGGTCGATTCCGATTTTCCGAGAATTTTCTCAGCGTTCCACAAGTTGGCAGCCGGACAAGATGCCCCGAATCCGAATCATGACGATGAGGTGTCGTCTTCTCGAGTCGGAAACGATTTCCAAAGTTTATTCTTCTCACTTTGACGATCTGCATTGCTCGCAATTTACCCTCTGGCTAGTGTCTTCATTTGAATTGAGCTCTTCTTCGGTTTCTCATGGCTTGTCAATCGAAATCTATTGTGTATCTGTGTTGAAATAATTTCCACGGCCTTTAACGATTTTCCCGGCGAGACTCGTAACTCGGATCGATGCCATCAATCGCGAGAGCTTCCCCGGCAACAGAACAATCGAATCACCGTGTTTCCTCGGCCAAATTAAGGAGGGCACATGTGCACAGATTGTCGCGTTCGCAGAATTTCTCCGATGAATCGTTTATCAAGCACTAAACTCCTGATATTCTGGGAATCCAGCGGTCTTTCTACGCTGCCCGCTAGCCAGGAGGTACCAGCATGCACCCAAATCTAGAGTCTGTCCCCGGCTCTCGTGATCGCTTACGGCTGCGATCTCAGTCTGTTCGTCAATCAGCGAGGATGCTTCCGCGTTGGAATGTTCCTGATCGAATGATCCAGTTTCGAGCGGTGGAGCGTGTTTCTCCATCTTCAAAGATTCCTGACGCGCGAACACAATCGAATAGCCTTATGAAAGAAAATAATATTGTGGCTTCATGATGAGCTTGATTCACATCAGTCGTTTTTCCCACATGGAGCTATTTCTTTCTTTTTTTGCGTCGGTGAAGGGAAGTAGCTAGCTAGCTTTCTTGCTCGAACCATGCTCCATCCCGGGGCTCTGACCCAACACGCGAATGGGTGGGGTATCCTGTTGAAGTTACCGAGAAGTTTGTGAGCGCCGCCTGCTTTTATAGTCAGCCTACCAACTTCAAGTAGACGAAAGAACTCTGTCAGTCGCTGCGAAATGAGGGATCTTACCTTTCTACGGGCTCCCTGTCGTTTCCGGAAAGCATCGGTGCGAACTGGCACGTCGGGAACTCGAAGTGACGTCGACCGAGGGCCGAAACTTTGTCGAGCAATTCATAAGCGACGAAGCTGCTCCCCCTGTTCATTATTTCCCGCCATTCGATCATGACCCGAGCCCTCAAGGAGTTTGCTGAGCGTTCGCTACTTCGATGTTCTCATTGCAAAGCCGAGGAGTCGAGCTGCGAATCCAGGAACGCTTGACGTAAAGTACCACATTTATTTAGCATAGAACCATATTCTATTTTTAATTCAACATTTCAATTAGAACCCCGTGATCCGACCGAGATCTTCGATGAGAGTCGATCGAATCTACCTCCGATTCCGGAAAATACAGGCTGAGGCAGTCTCAGCCGGAATCCGTTTTTTTCTCGCGAGTTCTGGGCTTGACCGCTGCCGAATTTCCGAACGGAGTCTTTCCTAGCTCCTTCCATTCGGTTCTTCGTGTCAGGCTGGAGCGTCGCGGGAGGATTCCGACACCGTCAGGAAGGATAAGACATTGCACATCAATCTGTGAAGAATCCACCGAGTTTCATGGAGACTCGAAGCATCGGAAGGGAGCAACACCGAGCGACGGCGGCCGACCTCGATCAGCGTCTAGACCGGCCAGCTCGGTTGGTGAGTCAGATCTCATTGTGGGCCGGACGGTCGGCTGTTCGACTCATTCGTCTGTCTTAAGAAGTCTTCTTCTAACAAACGCGGACGCCCATTGTTCACAGCGAGTCCTCAAGTTCTCCCTCTCACGCGCTCGGCACAGTCACAACGTGTTCTGCTGTCGGGGTGAAAAGAAAAAAAGGAGGAAAAAGATAGTAAAATGGTGTAGCGACATCGGTAAGCGTGGTGATGATGCCGTCGCGTGTCACCGCGTAACTTCCTCGATGCCGTTCCTTCTTCCATCGCTTCATGCATGTCTCTGTGCAGAATTTCCTGGTGCAGGTCGTTTTCACATTCGGCCGCATCTATCGACCCAGCAGTCAATCGTTGCCCGGTCAAACGGCTTTCGGAGAAGAAAACAACTACTAATTATGCGACTCGCTAAAAGTCGCATTACCGATCAGGAAATTCAAATTTCCCGTGAGTGACGCTCACGAGCCCTGCTCCTCCGCCGATGTCAACGATACCACCGACGAGGCGGAGGGGAATCGTCTCTCATCAGCGTTGAACGTGATCAGGATGAGGCGGACTAGGAAACGAACTACGACAATAGCAGGATGCATTCCGACCGTGGGCAAAATACTCGAGTCGAATCGTTGAATCGAAGGAAGAATAGGTCAAATTCCAATTTATTCTTGGGGACTTAGCCAGATGGACAGAGAAATTTATATAGAAGAATAGGTACGCGCAACAACAACGCCACCTGAAGCCATCGCCTCCGAATGGAGCCCAGCCGTCCCGCCTGCAAGACGGCGAGGAAATAGAATTCGAAACATAAAATCGCCCACGTGGAAATCGTCCTGTACTTCTATGACTCTTCGGATCAATGAGGACAAGAATCAGATTTTCCTTCTGGACTTGCCTCTGACCGAGCCGTTCGTGACTCTTGGAACCGGGGGCCCGGGCCCGGCGTAAAGCCACGCTTACCACGACGTCGCGTTGCGCCGGCCTGTTGAGTTTCATGCTCTCTCACTCGATAAACCGTCAAATCCGATTCTCGAGTCTTTCCCTGACGAAGAATTTGGATTGAATGGATTTGACAGTAATCATTCTTCTTTTCCAGCTCATCGGTGTCATTTGCCTCGGCTGCGGATCGCCGGCTTTGTTCGGCTTCGCCAGGTTTTACATCTTCGTCGCTTCGGTCAGCTTCATCTGCACGGCATTGCTCACACTGGCGAAGCTTTTCAGCATCACGATTTCGATTCCGAAAGTTGAATGGACCTTTGCGGTGAGTACCCAGCTTTGCTCAACAAGCTCTTAACTCTCTTCCGGGAGGTTTCTGGGTCCGCTCCGGGGTTAGGAAACCCCCAAAGAGAATCGGCTGGAGGCCCCTCTGAAGCAAGACGATCGACGCAGTCCCATCACTGGATCAGTTGGGCTGCACCGTTTCTCTCGTCTATTTTCCCCTTCATCTAATTATTCGTCTATCATCCTGCGTTTTACGCACGAATGAACAATTCGCCGATCCTCCCCGACTCGGATGATTGCCGCAGCGCTGAAAGCCTCTCGCTCTTCTCCAGGAAATGATTTACACCTTGGTCTGCTGCTGTCTGTGGGTCCTAGCTGCCGTGCTCGAGCTGGCCATTCCCACATCGAACTCATTCCGGATATACGGACTGCTCGGCGAACAATTCAGGAACCAGTATGTCGTCGCCGGCATCTTCGGTCTCTTCCAAGTGAGTTTCATCCTTCTTTTTTCCCGCCAGACCACCGGTCTCTTGAGCCTCGACCATTGCAGCAATTGTCTGGCGTCGATTTCGAATATGATGAATCCATGAGGCTCAGGACTGGAAGCGATCGAAGTGACGTCCGTGACAATCCTTCTCAGCATGAGAAACTTAACCCCAGAAGCGAAGAAACATGAAATACGACCACACACGAAGCTAAATGATATTGATCACCTCAATAAAGATTGATATTCACAGATGATCACCTACGGCGCGGGAACGTTCTTCCTGTTCGTCGAATGGCAGGCCTCGAGACCCGCTCCCGCTCCGACCAGCATTCCGCAATCGTAGTCGAGCTTATTGAGCATCGCACAGAAATTTCTTCGAATCTTCCCTCAGCGGAAAAATATCGCGGGGAGCTTCAAGAAATGAGCGTCCGTCTGTGTACTGGAACCGCCCCTTGGTTGATGAAACTGTTCGTCCATGGAAATCCAGAGGAGCGATCACAGTTGATCGCCCTGAAATCCATGCCAAAATCGTTGTCAGGGAGCAGACCTTCGCAATCATTCAGGAAACTCGTGATCCCGGACGACGAGATTGTCAGACATAGGGATAACTGTGAGCTGTGCATACGAATGTGATGGAACGGTGCAATGTTTTTGAGAAGTCTACAGAATACCAAAATATCCTTCGTCTCATCATGCTGCGGAGCTCTTGACTCCAAGCTGCTTCCATCGTTCCCCGCCCGGGGGACACGACATCCCGATATGAACTATTCGATCAATGAAATACGGGATCAGCACTGATTCCCGTAGTTTCGAGCTCGGCATCAAGAGTTCCCCGGTGAATTTATCTTTCAAGTATTCTCTGTCAGTTTGCATGCGTCAGACCAGATTGAGCACTATTGGGGCTCCTTCCATGTTCCACTTATGAAAACGGTCGCAACCTTGTATCTCATGAACGTGTGTGTGTTTTGTCAGGAAATCGGATTCTTCCTCATGGTGTTTCGTGCCAGAAGATCTCTTCCCCCTCCCTTCAGAGGAGACGGTCCGAAACAGCGAAACTCCGGGGGTCTCCCACTAGTCGTGACCTTGTCGCGAGAGGTGATGATGAACAACTCTCGAGACAGGAATGAACTACTTATTTTACTCTTAATTCCAATATCCTCATCTGTGACCCCAGGGCGACATATGAGAAGTCTACTCGCACGACGCTAGGCGATATTCGTCGGGTACATTCCGAATGAGCTTATAATTTTGCAATGTTGAACGCCGAGCGCAGACTCGAATATCGTACAATTAAAATAAAACTGTCGGAATGAGATCCTTCCATTGGATCACGCTTCTCATGCCAATCGTCGTTTTTTGCCATAGCTTCTGAAGATTTCCGGATATCCCGTGTCCGACAGCGGAAATTCCATCGAAGCTGACCTTTAGCTTAATTTCACGGAAGTGTGAGCGCCAGGAATCGGAACCATCCATTCAGAAGTCGAGGGGAGAAGCGTATATATGATCCGCCGGGATACTTTCGTACGTTCAGTCGACAGAAACATCATCTGGAAGTAACAATCTCTTTGTGTCAAGTCGGACCAGCGTGCTGTCCAGCGTGAAATCCAGAAATAGCGGTATCGTGACACCTCGCCGAAAACACAAGGGAGAACCCGTCGGGGATCGGGACGCCACCGATCCGAGACGTTTGCAGAATTCTCGAGTTCAGGGTTTCTCGCCTAGTCCGGTAGAAGAGCGGAATCGAAAAAGCGAATCTGGCCGAGACTCATCTGCAGCCGGAACCAAAATCAGTGGCCTGGTCTTGTGGACTGAATCCTTGACCTGATTAGCACGAGGAAACTCTCTTTTTCCCGGAAAGAATAGAACCGCACATCCATCTTCCCATCTCCAGTCTGTGTATTCTGTGTGTTCGAGCTTCTCTTTCCGACGCGACTGGGGAAGATCTCCCGCTATCCGCCCATTGAATCAGCGACGATTTTGGCTTCAGTCGGTTCAGTTTTCAGGACTCAAATAATTCTAGATCTGTGGACAGACGATGGCTCACCTCATTTCATCAGCCATCATCCGTATCCGCAATCGAGACCTCATAATTGAGACTCTTCGACTATGGGCAATACATTCAACCCTGATGGTCCCGCCAACAATGCCGTCAGTTCGGTTTCCATTCCTCCGCATGTCCATCCGAATTCCCTAGTTTGGGATCTGATCGCCGAATCGGCAGAAGTATTGAAGAAAGACTCTCTTCGATATGATCATCGAAATCAATAAACGCCTTTATTGCTGCTCAATTCTCATCCGATTTCGCATCGTTTTGGATATACTCGATATATATAAGAAAAACGAAAATTGATTGAATATAAGCGTTGATTCTCCAGCGTCACCCTCCTGCGCATCCAACTGCGTTTGAGCTCCTCCGTAGGTGTGGGCGTCACGAGAAGCCCCGGGTGACCCTCCGCGATCGGGAAACGGGATTTGCGGTCCAGCGTAACTCGATCCTCGACGAGCAGAGGCATTCCGAAGATTCCCTCCCGCTCGATGTTGACATGAGTGAGCGCAGTCATGTAATGCCTCGGAACGCGAATTGCGATTCGTCCCCCCTTCTCTTTCCAGAACTGATCGAATTCTAATCGTCGAGAAGGGCGGGCAACCGCCCTCGCACATGTGTGGATATCGCGAGCTCATCTTAGATTTCCCAGGGATCGACAGGGTCGAAAAAAGGGCTGGTCGGCGATATTCTCGACGAGACCTCTTTCTCGTACATCGTTCGTTGTGCGCCTCGAGAATCAGTCTTAAATCGGCGGCTAGAGAATAATCGTCCGACTTGCTGTGACTCATTGAACGGATCGACTCGTGATCGGCGCCACTCGGAAAATCGAGGAACGAGTCGCTCCCCTGCGACTCGGATTTCCCTAGAAAGCTGTAAATCTGACTCGAGTACGACGAGTTCATTTCTATAAATTGAACAACGCTCTTCTGAAACAACCGGAAGAGTGATAGAAGTCTTTAAATAATTCACTTCGACGACATGCCAGCACAACGGAGAGTTACAAAACAATACGACGGACTAAGAATTGACTAAGCGGACGAGAACCACAGAGAGTGCCACAGAAATCAAATTTCACGAAGATTCGGTCACGAAATTCCCCCCGTCAGCCACACACAGCGTTAGGTGCCCAGACACCACATGGAAGATTAGACGTGGATATTACGTGAAGTTTTTGAGCGTGAGACCCTGTAGCGTCCTGAGGTTCAGCTCCGTCCTGTTTTAGTACGCGAAGGGAGGGCTCTCGTTCCTGCGAGTGCCGTCTCCACTGCGATGCTTGACGGAGTCCATGGTTTCTTGCGTGACCTACAATGCGGAGTGTTTCATCCTAAATCCATTCTGTACACCGACCCCTCTAGCCCCTCCCAGGGCGTTTCTCTCTCCACAGAGCTTTCTCAACTCACCTGTTTGCAGTCATAGGCTTGACCGAATAACCACATCGTGTCGATGAACATCTTGGTGGCGTTCAAATACCTGAAATAAGACAGAAGTCAGTTGCCGAAGTCGTCCTGTTCTTACGAGCCCTCGCTCACGCCTTCCCCGATCCGATGGGGAATCGCCTTCCCGCCACTCCCACGATCCTGGGGCGGATCGTGAGCCTTATGGAAATATCCCCCGATTGGAATGAGACCAACCATCCGAGCTCGGAGCACGCGTAGTCGTGGGGGAACGTATGATGATAGTTATGCCATCCCTCTCCGGCGGCTGCGAAGGCCACGAATTTGGTCTCCGTCGGCCAGATCGAATCATCGAAGGGCTTGTCTCCGAAGTAGTGAGCGAATGAGTTTACGGACCACGTGACGTTCAGTTGCACGACCTGTGAATGCGTAGATTCAAATTGAGGACTCCATATTGTCGACGGCTCCAAGCGCCAGAACGAAAGGTTCAGATCCAATAGGATCGGCAGATTACGGTCGGAGAAGAGACTCACGAGTCGCAGCATGGTGGACACGAAGAAAGCAGTAGCAAGGGACTCGCCCCAGAAGTAGACGGGAACCACGGTTGGGATCACGAAAGCGAATGCCAAGGTGAGAAGAATGTAATACCTGGCGAAGATTCGAATTGTCAGACCTTCCTCTTAACCTTCGGAGCTCGAGGATTTCAAAATTGTAGGGTTGCAATGGGTGGAGCCTAGTCACCTGATTTGGAAAGCTACGACCGGGTCGTTGCGGACATCATCGCAATCGATCTTGGAGCCTTTTGCGGTCACCTGATGAGAAGATATTCAGTGAGCATGTTTAGACGACACGAGTCGAATCGAGCGGGATCGATCAGGAACCGGTCTCGAAGTTGCATTTCGCGCGAACTAGATCAAACGAACCTCTGGATGCTTTTTGATGAAAAGCCACCCGACGTGCGAGAAGAAAAGGCCGCGAGTTATGTTGTGAGGATCCGCGTCGGTATCCGAGAACTTGTGATGTACACGGTGATCCCTGAAACCGTTCAGAGTACCCACCTCCAATCAATTTCTCCTCATCCCTGCTCTCGGAATCCAGACTTCATTCGGGGAAAATTGAGTATCGAGGAAGCGCGACTTTCACAGTACTTACCGCACCCAATCATAGAGATCATTTTGAGCAACACAGCAATTAGCCAGCATGAGGAAGATCCTCAGCGGCAACTTCGCTTTGTATGACCTGTGGCACCAGAGTCGATGAGCTCCGGCTGTTACTGACAAACCCGAAACACACAGGTAGTAGAAAGCTGCGGAGTCGAAATACATATTGAGAATTGCCGTCAACGACGCAATGGAGCTACGGGCTTTGACCGGAATCGTTGCTGCTTGAGACCGCCTCCCGACGGTGGTACATGAATCAAATTCGAGTCGCACGGTGCTTATTTTCTCAATGTCGATTCTTCCCTTGTGCACCCTTGGTAGACCAAGAGTCCATCGCTGTCGAGTGAATTCTCCATCGAATTCCCAGGATTGGCTACCGATGATTGAGTGGGAATAAGAGTCAAATGGCGAACGATGGGTTGAGCCATCAGATAGCTGCTCGGATCGAACTTGAACCCCCGCGAATACTCGTTTCGTCGAATCAACGACATGAGCGTTGAGCAAGAAAAAGGAAACCGGTAGACAGACGAAAGGACGAATCAACAAATCGAGCGACCGCCAGGTTTCCCACTTGCCGAGTGAAGGACCCCCATTAAAGTGCGCGAATGAGTCAAACTTTTGATCCTCTCGGGGATCTGGGTCTCAGGGACTCATAGTGTTCCGTCTATTTCAGTGGGGCGAATCGCAAGGGGGATGCGGAGCGGATAAGTGCTTACTCGCTTATCTCGCAGCGATCCTGGATGGATGGGTGGATGACAGTCATTGACGATCGACCCACCAAAGGCACCGAACCCACCTAAAGAGCGCGACACCACAGGAGCCCTAACGACGATCTTCTCCGCGGTATTCCTCAGCAATCAATCAGGCGCGTGATGCCGACCCACCCAATTGCCGGATAATTCGTTTTCCGGGCTCTTCAGAGGAAAATCGAACTTCACAAGCGCTTATGCGCTTATACACGCCCATTGGTGACGGTCGAGGTGGGAGTCGAGCTTTCTTCACAGGTCTTTCTCCAAACAATTTTTTATGACCGAAAGCAATCAAGAAGCTGCTCGTTTTGATTGCTTCCGAACAGTGTCAACAAGCCATGGGGGAATCCTCTGACCACAACTGTTTTTTTTCCATTTTTTTTCTCGTAATCACGTTGGCTTTTCCCAATCACAGTGTCTCCTGTCCTTCTTCTCGCAGCCGAGCTGTCCGGATTCGGCAAAATTTGACAGGTCCCAGCGCGAGTCGGGCAGCGCGGATCAGCGATACTGATTCGATCAATCCGGAATGAAGAATTATCGGATTCTTGTCACTTTTGATAGAATGAAATCGAAATCTTGGCAAGCTTGATCGAATAAGACAAGCTCAAGGTTTGATTTTGAATGGAGTGAACGCCCCCGAAGACAAGCGCATTCAAGAGTCAAAAACTTCAACGAAAATTCGCGGAACGCGTTAAAGCAATGCCTGATGATTTCGTGTTGACATCACTCGACCTTTGATTCTTGACCCGTTTTTCGGTGTCGATAACTCCCGACTCTGTTTGCGGATTGACAAGCTCCCGCCGGTCCAGCTTCCCGTAAGCGAACAACAAAAGGAGGACGCAGCTCTATGGGACGTCGAGAGAATCCCAATCATTTCGCCCGGAAAGGTGCGCATTTGATTCCATAACTCACAATGACGCTCTTCCAACTTCGAGCATCGCCTCCAGATATAGCGAAATCAAGCAAGGAGTAGCTTCTCCCGGAAAATTACCCCCGTTGTCCGTGGGTACCGCACTGAGATCGGTTCGTCATTTTCCGCCGACAACTAAGGTCTGCGGTCAGGAGAAATTCATCCGATGACAGGAATCCAGATGAGATTTGTGAGGGAGGAATCGCAGCAACGTGCAAGAAGAGCAATTGCGAGGGATATTTCGAGCCAATTTGGAGAGCAACCTCCCGATTATCTCCAGCTCGCTCAGTCAGTTTAGTGCCGATCGGTTTTTTCTGAGCGACCTTCGTTTCCGGTGGGAGCGTTACGTGAGCGCTTGATAGCTCAGAAATTCTTTCGGTCGGTTATAGCTTCTTCGAAAGACGTCCATGACTCAGCCAATCCACGTCACACGACGAAAGACGCTTCCGACAGAGCATGCAACGAAGCTCTTTCGTTGGAAGAATCGCTTTTTCGGCTCGTTTGCTTCGGGCGTTGGAAATGAGAAATGCACAGCGGATCGACATCAGTGAAATTCATGAATGCGGTTGCGGATGTGTGGAGAACTCCCTCCCCGGCGCTTGAAGGGGGAGTCCATAGCTCCCAGAGGATTTCAATGTCGAGGCTCACGGCTGTCGTGGGGCTCCGCGAGAGGGTTCCCGTATATTCATAGACTACGGATGGTGTCACTGACATTACGCCCGCTTTCGTAGACATCAAAGATCGGAAGACAGCTACGCAGTGCACTTGCACCGAAAATTCGACCGTTGAGCCAAGATCCACGCGAAGCGTAACCGGCAATCCTTCAAATAAGCGACCCTTTAACAAACCCATAGAATCATCCCTCAGCTCTTCGATCAGATAATCCATCAGCTTCCTGTAAGACAACTAGTCACACTTCCGCTGGGACGTCGAAGGAGCCGCCGGATTCCGGAGAGCTTTGTATTCAGTCAGACGATTTGCTGTTGACGCTATTCCATTGGGGTGTCTCGCTGTTTTCCGAAAGTGCTTCTTCCACACTTCACAAGTACAGACAACAAGTCCGGGCAGGCGACTGACGAAAGTCTGCAGAAGGATTTCAAAATCCGACTCATACGTTCGGCTTGGAGAATTCATCGTCAAACTGAAGTGCCAAGCTTCTCGAGAAAGTCCGTGGCATCCAGTTTTCCGCTAATGATCGATAGAATTCCGATTGCCGTGACCGATGTGGGTTCCGAGTCCCGATCGGAACCGCGAGGTTTGGACCGCATTGGGCCTATCTCGCGACGGGATCGGGACAGATTGCTCCTGGAGAGCTGTCCGGCGGAGTTCGTCGGCGCGGGGTACTCTCGCAACGAGACTCGAAGCCGGTTCTTCCTCGCGGCGGACAGCCGTGGATTTGCTCGGAAAATCGTTGGGACCAGCGCACTTCCGACGATTTTCTGTGGAGCCGACCCATTCCAGACGTTCATCTCACCAAGAATTCACCCCGGATCGTGAATTTCTGCGAGCAACGGAATCACTTTTTTTTCGGCAGCACTCAATCAGAACTGAGCGTTTTCCCCATTACGGTACGGTACTTGTAACTGTTCTACGCGTGCCGTTTCTCACGTCATCGGAATCTCGCCGGACAGAAATTGACGCAGTGAAATTCCCAGGGGGACGCGCGTTCAAGCGGAAAATGATGTCTTGGACAAGAGTGATTACAGCGACGATGTTCATCAGAGAGAACAACCATCGGTTCGACAGCATTCTTCCGGTCCCATCCGACAGCGTTTGCATCAGTTTCGCGAAAAACGAATTTTTATCACAAGGCTGACGTTTCGCGTCAATGGGAGACAGCCACCGGGTATGATGAACAAATATGACGAGCGAGCAGAGCGCTGCAAGCCTTCAGAAAAGATGGGGGAGTGGGCATCGGTCTTCGGGACAGATAGAATTCGCCACCGCCATCCGAGAGGGAACCTTCGAGGCGCAAGTTCAACTCGGAGGCTAAAGTGAAGCATGTCCATGTGGAACACGCCTGTCGGAAGCGCGAAAAAACAGCTATTCCATAATGATTTGGCAATGTTGTTTCGCTTTTATGAGGTGCTACTTTTTTCTGGGAGACTCCTTCAATGGGATGAGGGATTCGCAAATCGCCGGCTATCCGCAACAAAATCGAAAAGAAAAGAAACTGCGATAGTAACTTACTCCATGCTGCCGTTTGCCATTTCATGTACGGGAGGTACAGGATTCCGTATAATGCACACGCGTGAAGCAGGCCGACCTTGATGCGAAAGAGAACAAGAATTAGTGGAAGCACCTCAAGCAGAAAATACTCGCGCTCGAATCTGTAGCCATGTTTCTCCGAACCGAGGTCGGCAAGCTCAAGCTTCTGAGAGACCTGTCCGCCTACACCGAGCTCGGCACGGGTCAACGCTACGATGTTTTAGATATCAGGGGAATCAGGAGAATTCATTCCAACGCTAGAGAGATCGACGTCTACCTTCAAGATGTTTATGAATAGCAGATCCCTGAGCTTCGCTGTCGTGATGCCGGTCGAGGCCCACAACTCTTCGAGCTTCTCCAGACCCTCTCGGAGCATGTACTCCACGCGCTCCCCCATCTTCTGGGCCTGACGATTGAATCGAAAATGAGTAATCGGATCAGAGTCATCTTTCTGAAGGGCCCTACTTTTCTAACAGATTGAGAGTCACCTCTATTTCGTCCATGTCGTGCGGTGAGGAGGATTTCACTGCTGAGTATTTCAGAGTCTTTTCCGGGAAGCTCTCCTCTTGGACCGTCTTCGTCCTGGAAGGGAAGATAGCTCATTAACCTGCGGTCAGTATCGAAGACTGAAATTCAGACCACGAGTGCCGCCGGCTGATATCTCCATCAGGCTCAAGTCGTTCACCTAAGCTTGTGGCGATTCTCGGAGTAATGGAATCGTGGATAAATGAAAGATTGCGAAGACGTTGGGAGTAGCGGAGGCACGCTAGAAACCTCAGGGTAGAGCTTGATTGCTTCCTCGCTCGTGTCATCCGGTGGAAATGTCCACGGATATGTCGTGATCGAATCAAGTGATCTGCTTAGCGGCCAAGAAAAGATTTCAGCAGGAGCGCGTACTCCGATTAGGGAAATATGGACGCTCGTACTCTCCAGCGACGGAACGACCTCGGTGCAAAGCTCGCCCATTCTTCCCCCAAGGACGAGCATACATTCCGATTGACTGGATGCGCTCGCACGGAACGAATTCGTCCCTCCAGAGGACTGACTGGCTTCTGCGATCGGGAGGACTCAGAACGCTCAAGCGAATCATCTGGCTCTGATTGATGCTCTGATTGAGCATACTGACAGAAATCTAGTGAGCTTCGCAATCACTTGGAGAACATGCGTGGACTAGCACAAATATTTAGCGGGCGGCCACTGTCAATGAATCAATCTCCCGGCAGCGGCGAAGATCCTGTTCCGGAAATGGAATCCGGGAATCGCAACTGTCAGCAACGTCAAAATCCCACATTCGAAAATCCACTTCGCAAGTTCGGCCAAACAAAGAAGAGGCCACTCGATTTTCTAAGAAAACAACAACGTCATTGGAGTTGCAAAAGAGCATAGTCAAAGTATTGTCAAGGTCCTTCAGGCGCGGGAGAGAATAGCGAGAGAACGATGAAAATACCTATAACAGCGGATGAGTTTTCAAAGGATTTTCGTCGGAAGACAACCAGATGTCGGCGGTCGCCGTCGTCACTCCTTGTCCCCGATTGTGATTGAGCGGAGCAGCTTCCATTCCCCGTCCAGAGTGGAATTTTCTTCTGCTTCTTTCTCCAACTCTGAAGTTTCCTCACGCTATGTCCACAATCCAAGGATCAAATCTGTTCGGATCAATTCAGCGTCAGCCGTAGACCGGCCCCTCTTTCATTCAAATCGGAATCCCGGTAGATGAATGGATGGATGCATCCACCCAGCCGCAATTTGAGCGTTCCTATTCTGACAGCCCCGCGGACCCTTGAAGTGACTTATCGACGTCCAGTCGGCAACGCCGGTCGACTCATCGACCGACCGCGAACGTACGTTCCGTTGAGTACATGTCGACCGGTATCGACGGCGTTCGGACTTTCCTCCATTTCGAAAGGTCTATTTCATAAAATTCTAGTCCGACGGATCTGACATTTTGAAAATGAGTTTGCTGGATATTTTTCGACGCTCTCCCCTGAAATCTTCGCTCTCATTCAGTACAATCTTGTGACTTCATCCGAATGGTCCGACTTCTGAGAAGCGGCGATACCGCGAAGTATGATATCTACCGAGCAGCAGGTCCGAATCCGCCCAGGAGCACTTTCGGCCGGCGATAATTTTCGGGCATATGATCCGGGAAACCAGAATTGGTGTTGGAAAAAAGAGTTTGCCTCCGAAGCATGCGTAGCATTCCGTCCTCATGTCTTTCCAAGATGCGTCAGCCGGTAGCGCGACGTTAACGTTGAAGTTGTCAAAACACATGAGGAGTATTTCCCTCTTACGTTTTTTCTCCATCTTATGCGCTGTGTCCCCTGCTTCCCACGCGTAAGTGTAACTGTGCGTGCATGTGTGTGTATTCCAGGCGTTCTCCGCGGATCGGAAACAAATATAGTATTATAATTGATACCGCAGCTTGCGGTACGAAAGGAACGAGTCGAACGTCCGCCGAAGGAGCGTAATCCTCAAGAGGAACAGGAGCGAACTGCGGACTCTCCCTGATTTCGAGCTTCCCGGCAATGTTTCCCAGAAACGCTGTTATCGTTTTCCGTAATGACGGGAACTATCCCCGGGCGAGAATCGGAATCGTCCATCGTTTCGCTTCCTGCCTACCGTGAGCAGCATTCCGGTTTCGAGTCCGCACACGCGGAGTATTATCACAGGAAGAAAATTGCGAAATTGCGACATGACTGCGATTGAGAGCTTGACACCACTTCGGAGGCAACATCGCGGAGTCCGTGCGGCCGCTCGGTAGCGTAGAACACTTGGGTACGACGTCATTGCGAAGATCAACGGGGTTCTCGTGTTTGCCTGTTTGCCAGCCTTTTCATCTGCCTGTTTGCCTGCTGGCCTGTACGCCCGCTCGCTCGTTCGTTGAGTGACTGACTGACTGGCTGGCTGGCCCTTCGGGTGGCGATACACGCCGCAGCTTTACGTCCGTCAAAAGTTTCGCAAGCATCACCGGAATTGACTGAGCTACTACAGTGAAACAAATATCGTTCCGTTGAATAACTTTTGGCATTTTGAAGCTTCGCTCTTCATTTTGCCCTTCGATCCGCCGTCAATCGCTCGAAATGGCCGCGAATGTACTACATACTTGTCGTTTGCGCTGAATTCGGCGATCCGAACTGAACCGCTCTCGCATGGAGGAGTTCCCTGGCCAATGAAGAAGCTAACAATTCTCGCTGTCAGATTGATCGCTCCGAACTTCGCTGACGATCGTCCAGAAGAGAGCCGTTAAGCTCCTCAATCATCGCGGGGGTCTTGCGATCGATCGCCTCTGGTCGAATTTTCTGGATTTATTCGGAAGCTGACTCATCAGAGAAGGTATACCGTGGCGATCGATGGGGGGACGAGTTGTGGAAAGCTATAAACGGGACGTCCCACTCGAGCGTCAAGTCGTGTCTGACGATGACAAGCGCTGTGTTTGTTAGCTCCCTCTTGACTTTCGCATCCACTGTCATTTCCGGCCTCGTGGAGCCTTCTCGCTCTTTTTCTCCCCTTGTTTCGTTGCTCTCCTTCCAAGATGGAAAGAGATGACGTAACGCTCAATTTGACATTCAAGGTCTTGACTCGTCAACTAATGTGCTCAGCTTCGACGACTCCTGTGAATTGGGGTCGCGTCACAAACTGAACGGGTGTTGAGAGAAACTTATTTCGGAGTCCCTTCTAGAGCCTTTCTGGGATTCCTCTTTACTCGGACCGCTATTCAGAAGATAGAGGGGGAAGGGGAGTGAGCTGAGGGGTGCAAACTCTGTGCACCGAGAGCGGCAATGACAAGATCGGTCTTCGAATCTATCACCCCTACTCGGGATCGAGGCCACATGAGTGCGAACGGAAGTGATCGAGGGGATGAATAAAATACATAATTGGGAGCGGAGCGGAGTAGCGAGCGAAGATGCCCTCGAAGCACAATTATCGAATCTCGTAACCGCTGGTCGCTAATTCGGATTTTGAGTGATTCGAGGAGTACATATGAGCAGGGCGCTATCCGAAGCTGATCGGTGCACTCGGAAAGTCGCGGCCGATTGTGCGGGCGATCGCGCTTCTACGAGATGTCGTTGTCTGCCACTTTCACCTTATGAGCTCGAGATAGGGAGCCAGCACAGAACGAAAATTACTCCTTGGACTTCTGATTCAAGGTGACCAAAAAAGAGCCTCGGCCGCTCTCTCTTCAGTCATTTCCGAAAATGAGGCGAGTTCGTCTCCCTAGCACTGTCATCCGCAACTTGGGCGATATACTCGAAGTCTTACCTGACTCTCTGAGCCATGTCGCACTCCGATGAGAAATCCTAATATCCGAATCACACCAGGGAGCTACGAATATGAACGGGAATCCACAATTTGTAAAAGCCAATTTGAAGGGATCCGGGCACTCCGTTGCTTATCGAGTGACCTCCGGGCTCGAACCTCCTTGGGAACTTGAATTTTATGACTGACAATACCGACTAGCAGCTATACGGTCCTACAGCTACGAGTGCTTGCTTTTCTAGATATACCCTCGCCATTGAGTGGAGGCGAAACACGTGGTTTTGAGTCCCTTACCCTTACCACTGGAAGTTGCGACTGTTTTCATATGGTTCCCAAGATCCTACTCTCGCCCTCGAGGACCCGATGGATCATCTTGGGAGAGGACCGTGTACTATGTGTCACTCCGAGAACTCTCGTACGTAATGTGATCTTCGTCCTACAGGCAAGGGGAAACGCCGGGGCGGAAATTGCTGGGGAGGGGGGTTCGATGATAGACTGAAGAATGTGCCGTCAGGTAGGGAGACGAAGCACAAGCTTCCGTCCCCATCGAGTAATTCCGTGATCCCAGAGATCCGCCTCAGTCGAAGCGAACATCCACCCGAAGGAGAATGCATGGAATCGGCTCGACGAGCGTGAAACAACCGAACATCCGCGAGCTACCGAGGAGCCTAATGCGACGAAGACGGCTTGTCATTATTCGCGTGTTGGACGCACGAGCATGTCTTTGAGGCGACTCCGGAAAGACGGTCGCTTGAATTTTCCCACATCGAATGAATAATGGAAGGACCGGCCGCGATTCAAGTCCGAAACCTCCAAAATTCAGCTGTTCGTGAGTCGCGAAGTCGACGGATCGAAAGTGAAAGCGGTGCGGTCGGCGTTGAGTCATCGGCGAAAGGTCGTACAGACTGCAAACACGAGATGCGATCGATTCGATTTTTCTTTCGCTTTTGTTGTGATGCAGGGAACGGAAATTGAGGCTTTTCGGGATGTCGGCAGAAAGATGCACTTTGATGCAGCGCGTCGCTCCGGCGTTAGTCCGCTAGCTTTGCCATTTTGCCGCCAAATACATACAATAAATACAACCCTCAATGAATCCCCGTAAACGTTTCTTGAGCTTTTCCTCAGCGATGAGAGAATCAAAGATTTCCCGAATTATTAGAGAAATTGATCGTTTCGTTCGCTTCATTGTTCATAGGGCCAAAACCCTAGTCACGGCAATTCGCTCCAGTCGCGGTCACGCGGATATGTCAGATGTGACATGGAGACCACCCATGTTCAATGTTTCCGGTGGTCCGGCTCGAACTCGTGGAGAGCAGTTCGATGTCCGAGCGAGAACATTCGGTCTGTCCCGGGCCCGCAATGAGTCTCTTCGATCACATTGCAAGCTCGTGACACGTCACGTAAATGCCCGCACCGACGTGCGTCACTTCGCGGCAGCTGATGCTGTTTATAAAGACCAGAAACTCAAGACCGGCGGCGGTGTTGTAGTTCGAGCCTCATGACATACTGCCAGAACGCCAGCGAGCGAGGGAGCTTCTCCTCGGTCCGAGAACAGGTTGGCGAGCGAATTCCCGGAATGACGCCTCCGAATCAGACGAGAGCGGGACGGCTCCTAAGAAAGTGTTGGATCTTCCTAAATATTTACGCGATCGAAATTTGAACAGACTGCGGAGAACATTCGCGAAATTCCGCGAGCGCATAAGCATGAGAGACAATCGGATCATGAGGGTCAAGATGTTTGAGGGGTTTTCTTTCCCTGCAACCTCTATCCAGGTGGAGACCGAAAAGCTCCTCGGATCACTACTGCCCCAGAAGTAGATAGCATAATTGGAGTATTGTCGGGCGTTGAAGGATTCGCAGAATCCGTCCGAGGCTGTCCAAGTTGGCGCTCACGATTCTCAAGTTTTTCCACTAAGAGTTACAGAAGCAGAAATACTTCCATGTTCCGTCCGCTCTCGCATGATTGAACTCTTCGCGTGATGTGCACCGAAGAAGCGCAATCGACGGATTGATCTCGCTCTCGTCTCCAGAGGCGACGTGCGAGTTTCCAATTGTCTCTCAAACGCTTGTGATTCTGTATTCCTCGGGTGAATTCTGCAAACTCAAATCACTCCGAGGAAAATCGTGATTAGCTGAGCGTTTGTCACGGAATTGTCCCATCAAATGTTCTGACTCAGATCACGAGGATTTTAAGTCGTATATAACTCGAAAGTGATTTCTTCGCTTGAGCCACAGCCCAAGATTTCCTGCTTTCTCGACGGAAAGAAAACCACGCAAGCGACAGGTTTCGACTAGAAATTGACTGATCCAATTTTTTCACTCGATTCTTCACTCCTGTTTGAAGTCGAAGAAGCCGAAACTAGTGCTGCATCGTGAAAAAATCGTATCTCGTTCACTGAATGAGTCACGGGGATACTGTGAGCAAAAGTCAAGGTTCGCTCTTCCGCCTTTAGCATGACGACGACGTCGACCACGGTCGGCGTTGTGAGAACGGCGGAGAACGAGACACATGCGCTGGATTGGCGATGAATGATTGACATTCATTCACGACTCTTCGTCGACGACAGATTCCTCCTTCAAAATCGTAATTCGCAGAGATTCTATGTCAGTTCAGACAGATCGATGTAGAGCTTTCTGGGCCCGTAGACCGTTGTCGAAGGCCACGATACAGTAAGCAAGTTCGGAGCAGACCTCAGCGATTTCTGATGGCCCGATTTTTTGGGGAGGAAAAACAATCTTAATCGAGACTCTGAGCTCGTCTGTTTCTTCTGAACAGCCTTCATTAGTGACCGAAAGCAAGGCAGTTGGGTAATTCGAAGAAAAAAATACACAACTCCGAAGGGATCTGGGCTCGGAAAAAACACTGTGGGAGGGAAGAATGTCACTCAATCCGGGTAAGCGTCGGAGAATGACTTTTGACCGCCAGGTGATCAGCGCAAGTTTAACGACATTCCCGCGCAAAGAAACGGACTTTCCCCCGCACAAAAGCTTCAAGCTAAGTTGTTGTTGACACTGAGATCGTTACTGAGCGACTCCTTCGCCAGCAAGAGAATTTTCGGATTGCGACTCGCAACGCATATTCAGAAGATGGGAGAACTTGCGTACCATTCGCAAGTCCTGTATAATTACGAAAGCAACGATAGGAGCCGGGTAAAGCGATACCGGAGGCTTTGTAAAACGCGGTTATAGTTTGTCTGTGCTCACCTCGCGTAAGTTGTTTCAGATTCCATTCCGAAACTCTCGTAGCTCGATCTCCGCTCGAGCGGTCTACACAAGCGGCCGGCAGTAACCGAATAACTGACTCCAAGTTAATGCACTGGATCGCGGGAACTCCAATGTATTTCGCCTTATCGAACGAAGAGCACTCGAAGAGGTTCAGAAGACGTTCTCACTGAATCGGACAGAGTGACTCGGCTCGACGTTGATCGCACGTTCTCGCCCGACCATTACGGGGCGCATCTCGCTCGGGTTGAGTGACAATTTTCCGCCAGAGACGTCATTTCCGCCTCTCTACAAACTCATCGGATGTATTTTTTTTTCGCTTTGGGAATGATTACATTTGCGATCGCGTATCCGGACTCGGATCCGTACTCGCTCCCGCCCCATAAACAATGCGTGTCGTTTAGTTGCTCAGCTCCTAGGACACACGTTTTCTGTCGAGAGCTCGTGGGGCATCGTCTGTGAGGCGAGCTCTGCATGTTGATGCCGATTGCGGTCGAATCAACGCTCATATCCATGGAGCCGATGGAGAATAAAACAATCAGGACTATATTCAATCAATTGTGCAATATGTTACTCATGAATCATGAGCATCACAAGATCGAGAAGTGTTTCTGCGTGCATCACCATCAAGAGCAACATCTACCGATAATAATCGATCCAGTTGTGTCACCGGAATTCCCAATGCTGCTTGCAGAGGGCATTCTGCTCCAAGATCGAAGCGAAGACAGAAATTGGCATGAAGACAACGGCCGTGGTCACATGACGTTATTCGGGAGCTTTCCCAGAACTAGAAGCGGTGTCAGAGGTATTGACATGCTTTTCGAGAAAAACAGAGTCCGAGACTAGGCGATTTCTGCCCACAGAAAAACATCGCAGAGCTTCATCATAGCAATTAATTCTCTGTGAAGCCCATCTCTCGTGGAATTTCGTTACCCTCACCTCATCGCTCGACGTCTCGACAGAGTCGCTCCTTCCTTACTTTGCAGCTAGATCATCTATCCCCTCAGGATCCGAGATTCCGATGAACGTCCTCAGAGAATCACGTCCAGTGAACAATTAAATATTTCTGACTTATTAATCAGCGATAAGTTTTAGTCGCGTGAACTCCCTCAATTTGGTAGTTATTCCCGTCCGTGTATCTCCCCGGGATAGAAAAACCCAATCAGGAGCTCCGTTCGTGAGAAGAGTCATTCGGCGGCGGAAAATACGCATTCAACCGAGGCTCCACTGTGGGAAAATGATTTCTATCAAGCGGTCCCCTTGAAATCACATCTTGTGATTCCGCTGAATATCACTAGCTGTCAGCAGGGTTCAGACTCTCAGATGGATTTAGGAAGGACAACGGGGGGAGGCTCCCCGCTCTCGGGAAGAGACAAGTTCCTGATGGTGGAAAATGATGCGGCTACGCGGATATTCAGTTAGAGAGAAAATCCTGGCTTATCGTCGCTTTTCTGAGTCGAAGGAAAGCTAGGTATCATCTACCAGGTCAAAATATGCGGGCTCTCCTTTGGAGGTCCGCCTCGAGGCTGACCTGCGTAATATCTAGACAAAGAGAGAATCGCGGATATCGATCGTGAAAGGTGAAAACCGGCGTACTCTCCATGAGATCCCGAGCCAATAGCTCTCGCTAGGGCTCTTTGTTCGCTGATGATTGATGATATGCTCCTGATGGTAAGTAAGCGGAGAAACATGCGGAAACTTTTTGAAACGACGTGCGATTTCGTGGAGGAGGGAGACATTCCCTTGAGGACAAAAAACCCTGCTTCAAAGAGGGTTCGTAGAGTACTAACAAAAGACACGAGTCCGAGACTACAGGGCTGGGGGATGTCCTGTGCTCAGCTACGAATGTCCGGGCTTCGAATGGCCAGCGTCACTTAGCAATCATCATCATTGTGGAGAACATAGGAGAAAATGACAAATACGAGCGGCACCGCGGAGAGACGATCGTGTTTATTTCTGGAACTGGCAGCATAGCTACTTGAGGTCTCCAAAGGAGAATCTTATCCAAAGTAGGTAAATATTGATTGCGCGTCAAGCAGTCAAGTTGGGCTGGGCCCTAGCGAATAAGCCCTTGACTTTCTTTTGAATTCTTCTGCCCAGCTGAGAAGAAGGAGACCGAATCTCGCGCGGCAGAGATTGCCATACCCTAGGGTGGCGGGATGGAGATCTTGGACGCCGAGCGCGGTCCTGATAGGAGTCACCTTGAACCCTGTGGGACTTCTAGAAGGGCGGAGCGGGGCTCGAGCGTCCAGCTGGAACCGGATGACGGGCCAAGCATGCTCTGATGCCCCATGTTCGCCACGCATAGATAGGTGAGCTGCTTGACGGTCAAGAGCTCGTGGAGAGCGTGCAGTCCGGTGATTGATTCTAAGCATTTCCTAAAAAACATCGCTCGCAAAGCGTCATTCTGAGTGACCTGTGCGGAATGTACGATCCCTCAAGTTATTCGAGATCGAATATCATCATTTGATATCCAGATCGATATTCCGTAAGCGAAGACGTGGAGGAACAAGGACCGTCACATTATGGGGAGTCCGGCGGCCGGGAAACCGGAGGACGAAGACGCCGCAAGAAGGCAATGACGGCGTTGCGCTCTGACCTGAAGTCCCTCCGACTCAGTCGGGTAAGCAGAGTTATGCCAAAGCATTCGGCCGAGACCATAGGAGACCTCAAGGTCGCGCTGAACCATGCTGGGTAGTCGACTTTTCCTCCAATCAAAGACCTGCGGAGACTAGAGAAAGAAATCACCACGGAGCTTCAGGGTTTCCAGAATCTTTCGCTTTGTTCTCTTCCACGTCGAGAAACAGGAGGAATAGATGACATGGCCCATCGACCAGGCATCCCAGATTGGGTGTCAGCTATTAGGAAAGTAATCATTCTGAGCTTTTACCATTCTGAGCAGGGAGCCACGACGGTTGCCATGCTGTTCAGAACGCTCTCTCATGAATGTGTCGCGAACAGCCTCCTGATTTTGATGGCGAAGGGGGGATACGGAAAAACGACTTGAATAGAATAACAGTACGGACGGAAACGTGAATGTCAGAGACATTCTGTGGAACAGAGCCGAGAGGTGCACCTCACTTCACAAATCGATTCTCACCCATCGTTTTCTGACACGTCGGGGCAAGAAGAAGTCATCAGAGCATACCTCGGCTGGATGTGAGCTGATGGTTATATTGTTTCAATAATCGATCGGACGACGTGGAGCGCGAGGGCGTCATGGAAACGTCGGGCTGTGCTCTAGGAATTCGAAAACGATTGTCGGCAAAGGAGTTGCGTAAACAAATTCCGACGAATCGTTCCCCAGCACGTTGCTCTAGAGCAGAAGACTTTGAACCCTATCCGCTCTGGAATGGGGGCGTTATCCGAGGAACGATCGGAATCCTGCGTCGGTAACGATGCGATGGGCTCCCACCAGAAAGGGACTGAGTGAGGGGTTCGAAAGCAACGTTATGCGTCGAGCAGAGCTAGCTTAGATGGAACTTCCGGAGTACAGAGAGTCCGTGTGGGTTCTCTAGGTCCACAGCGTGGACATGGAGAGCTCATATCATTCCTCTCATCTGGCATCAGCCCCTCGCCGGCTTCTACTCTTATAGCGTATGAGCCCTGTTCCTCGCGTCGATCGGCTTTACGGCATTTGATTCCTCGAGATGAATTCTGTCGAAGACCGGTTTACGAAACCATGGATAACCCCCCCTCCTTTTTATACAAAAATCTCTCGAAGAAAATTGCTCTGATCTCCAAAACTGTAGTGTGTTAGATCAAATCAAGCCCCATGACAAATATATTAACTCAGAAGAAGGTCACAACGAAAAACGCTTCCTACTCCGCGCGAAACCACAAATGACGGAATACAAAACTATTCGAAGTCGGCTTCATTGTTTATTTCACCGAAAGATATCGGTCACTGCGGTCGCAATCACTGATGTTCCCCACAATCATGTACAACGTTCGCACACTTTTCGGCTCCATGTGAAGAACTGGAATGCTCCGCCATCTTCGGCGCTACAGCATTCATCCTGCGACACGGAGACCCTTTCATATGGGACCGAATACAAGAGGAATGTAGATCATAGAATCAGATCTCGATTTCCTACCGAAAGAAATTAGAACCTGAGAGAGAATCGACTGAGAGGCAGATCCTCCAACTTAAGGATCCCTTAGAATTCCATACCAAACACATAGCTATCATGGTAAGAGACATCGATGAGAGAGGTTCGACCGGATTCTCGACTTCCGGTCTACTTGGAGGAATTTTTGGTCGCGAGGTCATGAACGAGGACATGGGAGACGATGCTGAGGAATTAACTCATCGAGGTACAGCTGATATGAGAGACCTCCCTACGCTTATCGAGGAGTCTCTCAGAGCTGGTTCGACTTCTAAGCGTAACTCTGGAGATTCCAACCGTGATGAAGGTGGTTGAAGGTAGAGCGGCTGCTTCACGGAAGGTAGAGCGGTAATTGTTAGGAGTCGGGATGAACTCGATTCATGCATGAAATACAGATATGAGCGACTCCTGCGTGCAGCCTCTTTGAGTCCGCATTGTATTAGCATTCAGTTATTCGGGCCACTCCCAGTTCCTCGATAGAATAATTTCGGTGGTAATTGTGTTGGACTGACGTTTCCGTCGCCATCATACATTTAATTGACTTACTGACGTAGATAACCCGCCATAACCGATGACGTCTCGGCCATGGCCGGCAGTTTTTCATCAGTCACCAGCGTTCCCGGTCGCTGGACTCCCTACGCATGCATCCCTTAGATCGGCCCCTTCGCTCCAGCAGGGACTTGTAGATATGAGAATGGCTTCTTGATCGATGCGTCGAAGATTCGAGCTTCCTGTGACTCGATGCTGGACGAGTTGACGAGTTCAGCATCCACCTGGAACAATCCAGAAAGAAATCGCCTTCCGGCGAGGGTATAACCACAGCGATCACAGCTCGCAAGCGAAATTTTCTGAGGGAGGAGTATACCCCGGAATCGGACAGAAATATGGGACATATCGTAGAGGGAAAGCTCCGAATGAATCATATGGGGAGAGCGTCAGATAATTCATAGAGGGAGTGCGTCGAAGGATTCATCAAGGGAGCAGCATCAAGATAAATCAAGGGGCCGGAGATCCGTGCCTAGAAAGCAAAGGCGGCTTTGACGGGAAATTGCGCCTCGAAATGGGAGTGAGTGGAAAGCGCTCTCTTGTGGAAGCTCAGAATTCTGGAACGCGAGCCATTCTTCGAATTCAAATGTTTTTGGAAGTCTCACTCCTCGATAATTTCCATTCCGACGTAGATCCGCGGCTATATAATAAAACTACAATGGAACCTGTCTGAGGGGGCAGTTCCGTCCAAATAGGGTCCGATGAGCATGATGGTTCGATTACGCGTCCAGTATATTATGGGCCTCCATAGCGATCGGTCCGCGGACGAAACGGTCTGATAACTCAGTTGGTCCCTCGATCGGGTGGTCCTATAAGTCAGGTTCCACTGTATCAGCCCTGCGCCGAATCGCTGCTCCACGTTGAAATCGATACGTCAAGAGCGCAAACCGATCGGAGCACTTCGTTCATACCTCGAGTTGTCAAAAAGATGATTGACGCGCATTCCGAGTGTTTTGAAGCCCGTATCTCATGCCTGCGATGAGCAATCCCAAGAGCAGCGTATCAGAGGACCGAATAGATCAATCATCTACCGGAGACGAATCTGTATCAAATTACGGAATCCGAACTTCAAGATGATCATTTTTGACAACCGTCAAAGGGATGGATCATCCACCAAGTTTCACTTGATGAGACTATCCTGCTGATTCGATGCATCATGTCAAATGAGATCATGAAATCCCTCTGAAGCCATCGACGTGTTGAAGGATTCTTATTTCGGAGGGAAAAGCCTTGGAAGCGAATGCTATTGTGCGGATAGGCAAGCAAGAGAGCAGCGAAGAGCAGCGGAGCACTCTGTTCGAAACTTCGTCGTTCACATCCCATATACAGGAGCTCGTCTTCTCCTTCCCATGTCCCTGAGAGTTCATCGAAGCCGTGACAGGTTCATGTACTTCCTGATATCCTGTATGACATCGGACTCTTCAGCTGTCGCCGCTGCGACTGGTGGACTGAGTTCTCCGTCCACCAGTCTTTCATATCGCGAAATTACCCTCCTTCCGCGATAGGAGAGATGCGTCCTGCCGTTTCGTTTTGCATGCGAAGCATGGAATCCGCACGAAGAAGCTCGGTATCGACGAATTCAGCGAATATTTCATCCGTTGGCTACTCGGAATCCGGAAGCTGCTAGCCGCCCCCACATCAGAGAAAGTGGTGGCATACGCAGGGGAGATGGCGTGGGGGAGGGGACGCGAGCGGAACGCCGCATGAATCGCCAGAAGAGCGTTCTGACAGTTAAGGGAATTGAGTATCGAACTCTTTCGATGTTGAAGGCACAGGAGTGAAGAGCAAAACGAGCGAGGCATATATCATCAGGGATTCTTGTGGCTCTGAGCTCGCGTATATGCGGGGTGTCATCCCAATTTCCCATGTTTCGACGTGAAAACGCCTTCAAAATGTCTGTAGTGGCCGGTCGAAGAACTTTCGTCCTCAATGCAGCGAAACCTTCGCCGCTTTTGCGGGGCTGGATATCCGTTGATAGGCATCGGATCATCACGAGGAATGAGTCGGGAGATTGCGAATTTACGAGTCATTATTTCGAACAATTTTCGTCCGAAACTGAACTAAGAACGGGTATTAATTGGATGATATCTGTCGGAGTTTCAAAACCCCTCTTAAGGCGCATGAATAATCACGTTCTAGAATAATAGGAGATCGTCGGCTCAAGCAGTTCGAACGAAGTGAGGCCCTGATGTATTTCGGTGCGGACATGGAATTTAATTGACTGAGGGCTCCTTGCCCGGGACTCAATTTTGTTCGTAGGGATACCGAGCCCCCGCTTCTGTGGAGAGAACCGCTCCGACGAAGCAGGTTCTGTCTCGGACTACTTTCAGACCGCTTATCAGATAAGTTTCCTGCACTGAGGTCTATCTTGAATCGTGCAAGGCTCCGAGTTGAGCTTATCTCGTACGTGCGAGATTTCAAATGGAGGTTTCGGTGAGATTCGATAGATAACAAGAAGTGTGTGCCTGAGTCTTCGAAGGGTTTGACCTAATTCCTCGGGGTTTGCCGCGAGACCGAAGCCAGGCACCATCATGCGACAAAAGCGGAAGCGAGAGCAGCTGAGAATGTGGGGCAGTCCGAGACTGCTGCGAAACGGCCGAGAACACCAACGGAAAGAGCACGAGAGGCTCGTGCTCGTCGTCGTGAAAAGCCCACTCACGAGGGCCCAGCTCCGAAAATTTCGGTTCGCTGAGTTTGATTCCTGAAGATGGCAATGTGCGTCGGCAAGATTCGGTATATTCCTTGCGAAAGGATAGCGATAGTCGAAACGAGCCTGGTGTCCTCAGAAATATTGCTGCGAATTTCAATGGAGGTATCGAATATACGAGGAGCACGATCACGAATATAGGCGGAAGAGAGCGACACAGCAATTCAACAATAAATTCCTCGACGACGTGTTCGGGAAAAGATGCAATGTCCGAGATCACCTTTGGTTTCCTCGAAACAGTGAATCCCAGTGTGGCCATGTTACTGCGGAACCGTTGTGAGGACGAAGGTACCACGGTTCTCAGGCTGTGCGTTGATTGGTTCAGAGTGTGTAGAACATATAAAATCCCACCTCTCAGTAAGACCAATGGATATCAATATCCAGCGAAGCAGACGTACATGCCGAAATCAGATCCTCTAACCGAACGTCTCGTTTGACCGCGAATAGCGTGTATGCGCATCCGTCGCTCTCGTCGCAATGGCAGTTACGGCATAGTCATAAAGTTGCCCGTCGGCGTGAATACCATGGTACTGTCATGACGGACAGTCAGTGACGAATATGCCGATCCTCATTAGCTGTGAACACGAAAGCTTAGACCACCAATCGCCAGGCTCATGTCTCATGCAACACGCAATAGCGTGAGACGTTTTCACGCAAACATGCGGTAGTAGCTCGCTACTACCTTCCGTTTTGTTTCGTTCGAGGAGTTCTTCATGATGGAGTGGATGATCTCCCAGCGAGGGAATTGAGAGGATTGTGCTCTAGAAGCTCATTGTCGCTTTCTATATGCCTCCGCGAAGGTCTGCTTTTCTGCCTTCAAGCTCGAAAAGGGCTCGCGGGAGGGAGATTGCTGCCACATCTGCGACAAGGCGCGCGCCGCGACTCGACCGGACTCCAACGAAGAGCCACAAAAGCTCCCTTCTGAAAAAACGCTTTCTCTTCCAGAAAGAACTTCCCCTGCGCATCATTGACCGCTCTGTCGGACGTTCGGGGTTGTTGCACACAATTTGAGTCGTTGCGAAACACTGAGTGATTGGGCTTGTGTGGTAGTGAGTTGAATGACGGACTCCCTGCCACCCGAATCGTGATCGGTCGTTTTCACTCCCCGTGCTTTAGGCTCTGCTTCGCCGAGTGAGACACCGTGAACTTGATCGTGTTCGCAGTCCTCTGAAATCCGCAGAAGAGATACGCACGCGAGCAATGACTCTGAACGCGCTGTATTCGAAATGTAACTCGAAAACAAGGGACCGAGGAAGTAAAATGACAATTCAATGCGTGAACTGTTCGGATGGAGCTCAGCTTGGAACCCTGATCTCGGAATTACCAAGCCCATCTCGGAGCGATTGCTTCAGACTCTGAAGTTCAGAGTAAGCGTCTAAAAACAAATTCCAGAACTTGGGAGTCATTCGATGTATCTGATTCCGTTCCGAAAGGAGCTCTCTGGGACAGATATCCGATAACTCGTTACAATTTGCCCGATCGAAGTCCTTCAACCTCATGATCGAGGCCCTGATTCGAATCCCGAAATCTGTTCGTGATCATGATTAGTGATTTTGGGAATATTCTAAGCCGGGTCTTTCAGAAAATATGATTGATGTCGCAAAATCAGAGCTGTCCGTCGGAGAGTCACCGATTCTAGGGTGAGATTGTCTTATCTGACTGGAAGATCTCGTATAGCGATTGCAGAGCTTGAGAAGATCGAAGATGATGTCCTTTTCATCCATTCAATCCTGACATTGTTCTTGAGACATCGAAGGACCGAGAGCTTGATTGAATGGACTCGATGAACGGTGGGTAACTCCTTTGGTAGCGCTCCTGGTTCCGAGCACCTCAGAGGGAACTCATTAGTTCGCCTTAAATCGCTTAATGATCATCACTCTCAAAATAGTTCACGAACTCTTGATTGATCTCAAGGTCAATGAATCGTCCCTGGACAGTACAAAGTGCCGAAAAATGCCATCAATGACTTTCATCGCTTCCGGGATTATTCACTGCCCATCAGAATGATAGGATGTTATCTACCAACTTCGGGGATGCATGACCTCTCAAAATGAAAGTGGACCTTGTACGACCGATCGGGAACCGCTTGTCGGGTGGAAATTGACAAGTTCCGTGAACTATTATACTTCTTTTCGGAAGGGATTTTCACACGACTGACAGCCGCACCCAAGGAGCTTTCTCCATCTGCTGACGGCTGACTCAACAGCCACGTCAGCGGTCAAGACAACGACATGTGTGATTTATCCAAGCGGACGGCATTTACATTTGTTTGACGGAGAGATCCGGGGGAGTGGATCTCATTTCGGTGAATTCTCTAGAGCGAGACGCCGAATCGATCGATGTCGATCCGTTCCTCCCCCTAGCGTCGTCCGAGAATCGAAATTCATGAATATCATTTTTTCTCCGTCCGAGCCATTGCTAGATTCGCGCGCTTCGCGAATTTCCAATGATGGTGAATGAAGGGGAGCATCACGGTTGGAACCGCGATTCATGGTTCTCCTGTACGTACTGGGACGGAATCCTGCAAGAGCGTCGTGCGCGTCGTCTTTACATTTTGGAATCCTGACGTTGAGAGTCTAGCTTCGCGTCGATTTCACCAAAGATCAGCTCCGAGTCTAAGGCAGAGCAACCATTGACCTCAACTACTGTCTGACAAGCTCAGAAAATAGAATGGCGATCCAGCAGCGATATGGCACCCAAATTCGGAACGCCGCGTCGGCTGAGCTGAGGCGAACTATCTTCAGTCTTGACTTGAGACTCGGGCCGTTTCCGCGCCAGTGAAATTCGCTCGCGACCTTGGCCAAGGCTGACTGCAATCGTTTCAATTGATGTCTGCATTAAATCAGAGAACATTTCTCTTCTGGAAAGATTCGCCCCCAGGCAACGGGAAAGAAGTGACGGTTGTTCCATGAAGATGATGGCAAGGCTCTGATATCGCCAGAGTTCGTCACAGCGGTCGATTTCAAGACGGAGAAGGTGAAGCGGAGCCCCGAACCATCTCATTGGAACTCGAGGGACCGAGGATACACAACACGATGATCTCGCACATATTTTACGCCGCTTCTGGGCGTTGGGTCATCCGCTCCCCGGACTTCACACTCCATTAGGGAAGCAGATGGGGAGCGGGTTCAACACAGATTGGTATGGAAAGCAACGTTCGGTGTCAGAAGCGCAAAACAGTCGCGGAGCTAAAGCGTAAGGTCTCAGAAAAGGAGCTCCCTCTGGATCCGCGAGCAACGGTCGCAGAAGAACTCTCGTTCGGGTTTCACCTATACGGAGCTGTTGTTTCGCGGTTGAAGACCATGCCGATATTCGGGAAGTTGAGCAGACCGATTGGTTCCAGAGTCTGAGCCATTCGAGACCTCATTTCCCTCTCCAGTCAGTGAATTGCGAGTCTCAGCCATTTCAGCCTCCTGCCAGCCCGAAAGACCGGAGTTGAAGCTTTTTGAAGGGTACGGTATACATCAAGGAAAACTCGGAAATCAGGCCGTGTCGTTCCGTGGGAGTTCACGGCGAGATATCTATCCCCGATCACATCTTGAGTGAATTCCCACGGTTTTCGATGGAGGATATGCGTCGTATACGTATATGTGTCCAGTGCCCCCTGTCATAGTCACCATTAGGGTTAGGAGCTTGTCTGTGTTAGGAGCGGCCGAGTTGGAACATTCTACCATCAGCGTCACCGAGCAAATAAGAATCGAAACACGGAGGGAGAGATAGGACCTCCGGGGGCTCACTCAAAGCCGATAACGGCGACTTATCCGAGGCCTCGCTGAAGTGACTGTACGAATACGCTAACATAAGAAGAGTCGCCCGTTTTCATTGTCGTGGCCGACTTTCACCCCTCCGGAGTGTTATGTAATGACGCATGAAAACATTTGCGGTCGTCGCTCACAGCGTGACTTCCCAATTTCGTTCCGCTACCGCCCCCCGAGCTGGAGACGGTCCGCCGTCAGCCCGTCGAAGACTTGCCATCGAATCTACCGTCATCCTGGATGTGTTCCCTGAACGATCGCTGTATAATTCTGTCGATCTCCGGGGAGCTTTGGAGGAAACTCAGGATTTTGCTGCGGGCTCTCCGATGCCGATTGAGCAGACCTGATGATTGGTCCAGTATCTCTCGCGCACCCTGCAACTGAGCATTTCTTTCGACCCCATTTCATCGGACAGACCCAGGGGCCACGTCATCTGTCATGGAGATGAAGTCAAGCGCCACCTGAGAATCAAGCAGTAGGAGTCGGATAATTCTACGCACCATCGATCGAAGATCACGATCTCCGTGACTCGAAGAGTCGATCAAAGCTCTCGCGAGAGGCGAAGTTCACGATACCGGACGATGCTTTGTGAAGCAGTTTTCTTCACATTCCGTCGGATATGGCTCCCGGAAATGCGAGCTGATGGTTTAGCAACGAGGATAGTTTTTATCGCCCTGCGTCACTCAAACCCTTCTGGGAGAATTTTCTGACACGGTTCTCTGTGGCTCCATCAGCGCACAGAAGGCAAGTGTCTCGGGAAATCACTGATTGTCGGTGGCGTACACAGGATTTCTCCGGGGGGGGGGGCTGTCGATGTCGGCCCGCGGTCGGCTCCGAGGTGGGAAATGTTCGGAAAAATTACGGATCTCACAAGAAAGTCCGTCTAGGAGAAAGCCGTTTGTTTCTGGGGCTTAATTCGAGGAAGGCGTGCCATCGCTCAATCATTTGGTGGGCCCGAGCACCGGCTTTAAATCCCCCGAGGGAACAGCGAACTATGGCCGTGCAGCTAGTCTGGAACTTGCCCGAATTCCAGAATGGAATCATCGATGTTCATTAGTAAAGCTGACTTATCAAGTGTCGCGGTCATCGCGGAGTCCCCCGGCGTACTTAATGGAAACTTCCGAGCATCGGACGAACGCGGCGTCGCCCAGGATGCGGGCTGCGCGTCACACGGCGTCGTTTGAGCTAGGGAGATCGATGAAATTCAAAGACATGACGATACATGGTAATGTTGTGTTTCGCGGAACGACTCAACGATGGGCCGCGTCATCGAATGGTCGATGTATAAAATAGAAATCAAGCGGGAGAAGTTCAGGCAAGGGATGAATTGTTTCCAAGAGAAGCGCACGATCTTCGATATTATCCTCGGGGACGCCCAACCAGCAGGCCAGGCCAGGCGATCCGGGCTCCAAGTTCCTTTACAAGGCAGCAGCAGCAGCGGGCCCGCCGTCCGCAACATCATTTTCAAATAGTCGGCGGAGGCATCCCGCGAACCGAATCCCAATGGTCGGGGGAGCCTTCCGCATCCTCCACCGAGACAGACTTTTCGATGAGGGGGGCAGGTGCTCGAGTAATCCTGCGCACAGGAATACCGCCCGTAGCCCTTCAGCGTAGTCCAGGAATTTTAATTTCGGCCGCACCTCACGCGTCTCTAGTCATTGATCGGTCGACACTTCCGGGGGACACGTTTGTAATTGAATTTTTCAACACTCCTCAACTAAAGGGAAATGACTTTTGAGAATTTTGAAATCCGTCAGTAAAGGGATAATTAAAGTTCCAGTCTGAGCATAACGGACTGAATGCCTCGTTTCCCTGAACTCGCGTATCGTAGTTGCTTTTTCAGCGCCGAGCGATGTTTTGTGAAATCTACGGAAAATTTCCTGCAAAGCGTGAACATACAATTCTCAATCTTGCTTCTTCGCGTCATGCGAAAACCCGACAAGATTGACACAAAGTTCGCTCGACCGGTGATCAAATAGGATTCGTTCCGACCTCTCGCCCCGTCTGTGTTTAGAGGACTTCCATTCCGGGAATTAAAGCGACAATTTCGCCATAGCGGCTACCGCGCGGGCCGTCAATCCGCGAATTCGACGACGGGAATTGAATTCTTTTTCCTCGCACGAATATCGTCTAGCGATTAAATGGACCGCAGCGCACCTGTCAAACTGTCAGTACCGCTTCTCCCCTTTGGGATGAGCAATCGTACGAAGCCATTTTTTCGAAAGCTTGATATGTTTTTTGAACTCGGGACCGGAAACAGCTCGATAAAAGTTGGAAGACGATCGGAAGAGATACCGTCCGGATATTATCTTAAACTCTATCTAAATGATCACCGATCATTGGATTCGAGCCGACTTCATCGATTTTCTGTTCGGGCCAGAAGTTTGCGCATGTGTGAACCGATCTTGAGTAGAAGGCTTGCATCGTGAAGATCTCTGTGGGCAAGATGAGGGCTTCGGAACTGAGGAATTTCGTAGCGAGCGAGTCGGCGTATATTTCATTATTCCTCATTGGACTGAACAATGTCGGGGACGTACGGGACTCTCGGGAGGAGGGACATGAATAAGAATCGCGGTCGGAGCCTTCCATGATGATTTCTGCGTTACGGGGGAAGAGACTTGAGTTCACAGAAGGACTCTACTTGGGAGCCCCACAGCATTACGACTCACTCAGAACAAGCAAGCGTTCATGTTATTCGAAGGATGGAGTGAAATATGTGGAACTATCATTCTTGTCTCGATAACGATGTTCTTACTCTGGAGCCTTCTGGTGGCAGCAAACAGAAGTCCCATGGTTATTCTTTCGGACTTTCTTATTTGATTGCGTCAGACTGCCGGCTTTGGAGCGTTCTCGAGACATCATTGCAGGAATCCCGGTCACATGCGCCGAAGAAAAGATTCTCTTAGTTTCCGAGAACGGATCGCACGCGAGATAGGTAAGGAAGACATTCCTGGTCAGCTCCCCCTTCTGCCCCGAACTGTATGCATGGCAAATCTCGTCGACGATACTCCTGGGTCTCTGGGTTTAGACCCAAGCCGCACAACTCGAGGCATGAGTTACTTGACGGGAACCTCATCCGAACGGTGCAGAAACCCATTATGGGGATGAGTCGGTCTTGAGCCTTCAAACATAGAGTTCCACCACCCAGATGCGGCCGGTGAGAGGGGGCCAAGAAGTCCGTGTCGTGAAGGAAGCACTCGCGTTGGTTTTTCGAATGACGAGCATTTTTCCTGCAGCTCGATTCCGTAAGACCAACAATTGTAGAGATGACGCTCTTCCGAAGAGCTCTAGAAAAAAAATGTTGTCAAAACTCGGAAGCAGTCAAACTTCAGATCATGCGTCAGGGAGCCCAATCAAGATGAGATTCCTCCCTCACCGCTCCGCGATCACGTCTTACGGGCTCCTCAGTTTCGACGTCCCGAAGCGGCTCCCAGACCCATAAGGAGTTCCGATAAAGGCCTTTCCCCGGATTCGTTCGAGCTTTTGCGCTTCACGGCAACACAACGATCATTTTCTTGCTCAATCTGCTCGGAAAAATTCCAGTAGGCAGGTCGCCGCCAGAAGTCACGGTCGACGGAAAATCGGAGAATATACGGTCGAGATGGTGTCACAAAAGCCGTGCTAATTCGCACGGCACTTAAATTTAACCTAATCCATCAGAGGGTCAGATATGCACAGCGAGCAGCGGATTCGAGTCGATCCAGAGCGTGAGCCGGAATCTGACTTCATCGAATGAATTTTCAGGCCCGCAGAGGGCAGCGTGCGTAGCTGCGAACCCCAAAAACCGACGATCAGACGAGCAAAGAAACGCAGGGAGAAATGGTAACGAAAAAGAACAAATACGGACGCGCATGGCGGCCACCGCGGTGTTGGCTCTGTCAATCAAGCCGGTAACGGTCCTATAATCACAATCTTTTGCCTTGTTGACACAAAACGGTTTCGAAACTCCTTGTGATCGTTGCGAAGTCGATTGAGCATCGTTTTCTTGTCAGCCATGGAACATGAAAATTATCGCCTTCGAGGAGAGTCCCCCCGCGACGAGCTTTCCTTGAGAGAAAAAAGTTCGCCATTTGAGTTGCGATGATGCGCACAGATCTGCCGCAGTCGTGATGGCGGATTTCCTCTCGCGCGATCATCTTCTCGATGATTCTCTGTATGGACCGACCATGCTCGCCGCCAGATCTGAGCCTCCCTGATCTCTGGTTTTTCCAGCGTTCCTGTTGTTCGATCGAACCTGTTCTCGTTCTCTTGAGCAATGGTCTTCCGATCGAGCAGCGGATTACAGTCAGGCATGATAGTTCTGCGTCACACGGTTGTGGCAGTTCATCCAATGAGGGCGGTCATTTTTGCTCATCCGCGATTTGGCATAGAAACTTTGGAGGAAGAATCTCGCCATAAGCACGCCGTATGGCCTAGGCCTCGATGGGACGGCAACTGTAAGAGATCTGGGGCCAGAGAATTCGAGTCTCCTGATAATAATGGAGCTCGAGACTCCGATCCTCTGGAATCCCGGGAGGCGAACTTCGGGGCTTGCACCAGAGGAGCACTTCCCATTATAAGGGCTCTGATGAATACAAACTCGATACCTAGATTCGCTCCTCAAGCAAAGGGTAGGGAGATTCTATCTCGGTCTGAGGATAGGGTCAGAAAATTACCCAGGAAGCAACAGAGCTCTCGCTGGTACCCTCCACCATCGCTAGTTCGGTAGCAGCGAGAAAAATTATCAAGGATCAGAAGATCAAGCTTCTCGGATCGACTGCTCCGAACTTTGTTTTTCTTCTTCCCCAAGTTTATTTCCCCCTGAGCCGAGCGATCATTAGCAGAGAGAGTTCTGCAAGCGTGTAATTTTCCTCGTCATCCAACCCTAGGTCGATTCTCACATTACACCTCGCAACCTCACCTAACAGAGGAGTTCTCAAACGAGTAAAGCCTCCCACAGAATATGAGCGAATACACATTTATTTTCTGAAAAAAATACGGAAAACATCATCGATGTCTCTGACTCCAAAAGAACGAGTTCTTACTGATCGTCAGTAGTTTCTTTTACACAGTCTCGCGATCGTGTTACATCGTTCATTTTCAGCTACTCGACCTTGTTTCCAAGAGAAAACTGCCCGAGACTTCGCGAGCCGAGATCAAGATTGGCCCATACACCACCGAGTCGTTAAGGCATGGACTTCCGAACGGAAAGAGTTTCTTCGCCAGAAATACCTGAACCAGAATCGGGGACGTTGCATCTAGCGGTCAGCTGGCAACTCGCGGGAGCTTCCATCAAATTCTTGGGCAAGCTGAAAAATCGAAGAAAAACTAGGAAATGTCGGTACTGGATTGGGCGGGAAAGCTGTCCACCGAATTCGGAATATATGATGTAGAATTGACTGGTGAGGATTTCGACGGATTCCCTCATCGAGGTCCTATGCCGGGGAGTTGACTCCTGCACTATTTTCAGAGCTGTAAAATCCGCATTCATGCTCTTGTCAGTGATGCCATCGATATCTCGAAGATACACAGCAACACAGCAACACAGAAACGCCGCCGGCTCGCCGAGGGAGGCTTCTCTCTTGCACTCAGCCGGCCTCGTCGTCATTGCCAAGCTTTAATCAGCGGGAAGAGGAAATGAGGCGAGATCTAGAAGCCCGGAGCTCTAGCGACATATTTTGAGCGCGAGGAAAACGATGGGTAATGGGTGCTCATGCGGGAACAGAGAGCACATCCGCGGGGGCTCCGGTAAACGGAGTTCTCCTCTATCGAGCGACCCGGACCCGAGACAATCGTTCGGGAGCGGAAGTCCAGAGGTATCCGACAGTTCGCTCGGGAGTGGAACGAGCAGCCCACTGGTCGACTCGACCGACATCGCGACAATTAAACATTCCGTAGCACCCACAACTCGAGCCCGTGAGGAGCTACGGGCAGAACTTGAGGTCCGAAAGCGATATTACCCGAGGATTCTCGAGCCACGCGCTTGTGGAGGCGTACGACCAGCCGAGGCAGCTTCCGAGGCTGTGACACAAATAGCGAGAAATGCCCTGCCCCGGCCAAAATATCAGGCTCGCTCCGCGTCATGGAACGAGGCGCTTCCCAGATCCACAGAACCTGCCAGGTCTGTTGATAAACGCAGGAAGTCATTCTCAGCCGAATTCTGGGAGAAGCACGCACGAAAAGTCCGTAGGAAACTGGCGAGGGATAAATGCCCTCGAGAAAGTTTTGGAAGCTTCGAGCTGCTGAAATTCTTGAGCAGCGGCTCTTTCGGATCTGTGTTCAAAGTGAGAATGAAAAGGAACAGGAAGGTCTTCGCAATGAAAGTGCAGCCAAAGCGGCTGATCGTGCGCAAGGAAGCACAAAAGTACGCGATTCAAGAGAAGCGGATTTTTGCAGCAGTTGATTTCGAATTCATCGTCAAGCTATTCTATGCATTCAAGGATAACGCGAATCTCTTCCTCGTAATGGAATTGTTCGAAAACGGCGATCTGAGTCTGCTCTTGAAACATGAAAAAAAATTGACCGAATGGCGAGCTAAGCTTTACGCCGGCCAGCTTGTGCTTGTCATCGAGTATTTACATCGCGCCCGAATCGTATTCCGAGACCTCAAACCTCCGAATATTCTCATAGCTGACGACGGATATCTCAAATTGACTGATTTCGGTCTCGCGACCGTATTCCATGGATCGACGTACACTCTATGCGGATCGCCCCCGTACATGGCGCCAGAGATCCTCCGACGCCAGCAGTACGGGCCAGGAGTCGATTGGTGGGCTCTCGGAATAATTGTTTACGAGATGCTGCACGGTCAACTCCCTTTCAGATGTCCAGGAAATGAGGGAACAGTCCTCGAGAGGCTCATCCTGACAGCACCGCTAGAGTTCCGTGGAGGTCTGGACAGAACCGCAGAAGACTTCATCTCGAAATTGTTGGAACGGGAAGATTCGCGACGTCTGGGCTCGTTGCATCGGGGTGCTGATGATGTTTTGGATCATGAATGGCTATGGGAGGTCGACTTCGACTTGCTGTATGCGAAGAAATACCAAATTCCTGTATCGAAGAGGCTGAGATATCTTCAGGAGCGAGGACACTACGAGGCAATCCATTTCGATCCCAAGGACTACTTCCCGCATGAGTTCCAGGACTTCTGACCGAGTCAGTGACTCTAGATATAAGCTTGCTATGCGGGGAGGGGAGATGCGGGATCTCCCGCTTGATTATCATTGTCGATGCCGCAATCGTTTGTACATGTGTCTTCTTGGTTTTGTGTTGAAATAGATGGAACGACTAAGGAATGAACGCAATTCCTCAAACATCTGTCATGCTCGCGGCTCAGACACGAGCTGCTCGCTGGCGCGCGCAAGGCACGGCAGAAGTCTCGAGTCTCGACCCTCTCCGGGATGTCGCGCGTCGGCGTGTCTGATTTGAACTCACGCTCGTGAAATCTTCTATCTTCGATATCAGTGTTTCTCAAACTAGGGGGCCCGTCTCCCCCGGTAGACGCAGGAGAAGTTCAGGGGGAACGCGGAGGATGCCTTGAATTCCCAACCGACCGATGTTTCGTCTCAGAGAGGTCACCTAGCTCATTGCTAATCTAGAATAAGTCTCTGATCATTGTACGGTTCATCGAGGAACCAAATTCCATGGAGAAAACGGTACTGTGACATGTTCAGGTCAAACTTCACATCCTCAGATATACGGTGGTCTCCTTGGGAAAGGCGAGCGCCCCTCATAAGGCTTAGGGGAGACGTGAGGGAGAAAAGTTTGAGAACCGCTGTTCTATATATATGAAATTTAATGTACACTTGTCTGTCATGGTCTTCTCCCCTTGGAAAGTAGAAGTGACTTATGCCTGGAATTTGCCTGGATGCGACACGGAGTACAGGGGAAGGTTCTAAGCCTGTCAGATCTGAGAAGAACGAACCGCATTAACGTCATTTAGTCATTGCGTTTGAAAGGCCTTCTTGGAGGAGCCCCGTAATTTTTCTGCCATTTTCTGGCATCGATTAGTATTCTTTCATGATCTTCGTGATCCAATGAATTCCGTGTCATCTGAGTCATTTTTGATCGTGCTCCTCTACGAAGACGTTAGCTGACGGTTCTTTCGGTCCTAGGTCCTCAACTGTCGGTGCCTGAGGTGCCCTAGAGGTTTGTTATGATTCCATCCGAGCCTCAAACTGAAGCTGACGTACGGATACGGGATGTGGATCTGGTGAAAACCGGAGTTTCTGATGTTCGAGCCGCGACTCTAATTGACTCTTTCGTGTTCTCTCAGGAAGGTCGAGGAATCCTTGAGGGTGTTGTTTGCCTGGTCTTCTGAAGTGCTTCCTCAGTAATGCCGTCAACTGGCAGACGGAGTCCGCTGAGTCATTATTCGCGACGCGCGACGAAAAGAAAAGCCTCGATAGCTCTAGAAACTGATGCTCAACGAGCAACTAGATTCCAGCTTGACAGGATACGGCACTCGCGAGCGCGTTTGACAGAGGATGAGGATCATCGAAACGCGAGACTGGAAGCTGACCATTGGTTTCATCTGAGGACGCGAGCTGATGAAACGAATGAGCGAAGAGCTGCACGCTAGGAAGGGATTCGAAGGGACTCTCCAAATGCATTCGGAAGAAACTGCGGACGATCGGGTGGCAGGATTGTCGTCAAATAGTGCTCGGCGTGTTCAAGTCAGGCGTGGGATACATAGCGATCTAAACCTCGCAGCTTTTGGGTATGACCCTGCTACAGATTACAGCACGCACCCTGGTGTCGACATTGGGAGAATGGATCAGGTATATGATTCCTGTCGAGCACTAAAATTCGCAAAAGAGACAAGGTATGTGCTGCGCGGGCGGAAAAGTCCAGTTGCCAGAACTGTTCCCGCCGCCTGAGCCCTTAGCAACATTGATATCTGAGAGTACCTACAAATCAATCCAGACATTTTTCGGCAAACATTCGAAGAAGAATCGAAAATCACCGATGTAAAAGACTAGTTGACTCTATATTAGGTAACCCGAGACCCTGGAGGAACTTGCCCGATATTCTCATTCATCCCATTAATCTTCTTCTGGCGAAAACGTCAATCGTGAGGTGCTGGCTGCTCTCGACATCTCAGAGTTTTCCCTCGACGCCAAATGCGGAACTTTCTATAAGATATTGCTTTCTCCTTCATCGTCATCATCGTCGGAATCATCAAAGTAATCTTCGTCGTATTCCTCGTCGTATTCTTCAATGAATGAGTACGTTAGTAGGTACAATTACTGCACAGAAGCGCGCCCGGTCCCAATGCTTTCTACGTCTAGTCTCGCGACATTTTCAGTCTGGGGATAGTATGACATCCGAGCAGACCTGAAGGAGTTCTTCTCCAGCTGGGGAATGGTGTTCCCACAGTGGATGGATCTTCCTCAAGCGATTGCCTCGAAGTTGCCTCCATAGTTGTCGGCTCCTGCTCCGTCGACAGCTCCTCTAGAGTGGTTGGGACCTGCGTACTTCGTGCTGGTTTGGAGGGAGGCAGCAACGAAGTCGTTCCCGGTCGCCTCTCGGTGGTCGGCAAACTCGTGCTGTATGCTGGTACTGTTCTTGATGAGAGATTCTCGGATGAGAAGATCTCTTTTGGCGAAACTGACGGATGGAATAATTATCACACAGATGATCACTGTATTCGACAATGTGACCATGGCTCACATCTTAACTTATTCAGAGCTTAGGCTCGAGCATACCCTCAGCACCGACAGGAGGACCGGAGCGTCTATAGAAGTAGAGAATCAGAGCGATAGAGGTCGCGGTGACAAGCACCAATTTCCGAGTTTCGGTAAGCAATTGGCTCCTGGTCAGACCGCCCCTATCTACGCTGTGATCAACGCGCGCTTCGTCAGGAGCTGCCGAGTTCAAGGGAGGTTTCATTTCTGGAGTCGCCTACTGGTAACTGTCACCGTTTATGTATAGGATACGTTCCTGACTTGAGAATCTTGGAGGCTTCACCTCGTTACACACACCCACCGCCGTGTGAGGAAGCCTTGGCACGTGGCGGTGGTGTCGGACCATATTCGGCGAGCAACTGATCCCAGGGATATCCCATCCTACGGTTGACGGCCTAGCGGGAGAAGATGGTGCCCTAATCTACTCCCAATTGATCAATTGATGGAGAGCGTGATCGATCAATTGATAAGTCATAAGTCATAACATGAACCTACCAAGATTGGTACATAGAGCTGGGCCGGCATTCCGGCTTCATATTGCTGACCCATATGGCTCGGTGCTTGGCCAGGCAAGCCCATGGAGGGGTATGGGCGGAATTGTTGCGCCAGTGGTGGTGAAACTTTCCCATAAGACCAATCGGGACCAGGGTGGGCTCCTTCCGAGTTGTTGAGTACATTGAATGGATTCGTGGAACTTGGAGTTTGGAAGCTTCCATCCGCTGAGACGGACGTTCGAGTACATGGCCCTGCGGCCCCTGCGGGATATCTCGATGAGCGTTTCGGGAACATAGTCGATGACCTCAATCAATTTACACAATCATGTTTTCGTTATCTTGTTGACTTTATAGAGCTTCCACTAAGGGCTCATTGTCGGTATCTTCGACTCACAGTCGCTGGCAAGAAGCTTTGCATGAGGTCGACTCCCTCCCGAAGTGCCTATCCTATCCTTGCTTGATCTCTCAGCATCAGCCCGGAGCTGTCGCTTCTAGATTTCCGATCACCACAGGCTGCAGGATATCATTCCGCTTCCGTATCCGATCCACGTGAATTTCTACGTATCCCTCATCGAAATCGCCGACGGACGTCAATTCCGAAGCCGGTTCAGTGCCGAAAGCTACATGGATACTCAACAGAAGAAGGAATATATATTCAACGTGCCCCAGCTACCTGTCGGACAACCTAAGGGAGACGATCTGAAGATCAGAGCTCCTCAACCAGGCTCTTCATGAGTTAATCGTTGGGCGCGTCCGATCCAATCTTCGATCAGATGAAGTTCTACGGAAAATTCATCCCAAGGAATAGATGAAGATATTTAAATAAGATTCGACGGATATGGGGTGAGTTGGCAGATTCCGACTACTCCTGCATGGTGAATTAGATAGTCTCCAGGCTTTGCTAGTTCGAAGCTCTCTTGAGAATCGAACATCGGCAAGACGTTGCCTGCGTTCGACGGAGAACATGATTCCTCAAATCAGCCGACCCGCCCCCGATGTCTTCCTCACCGTCGACTTCGTTTCGGATATCACTTGTGAATCGCAAGCCGACGAGGAAACCCAAGTGAAAATATTTGTGCGCCACAGAGAGACAAGCTTTTAGGGCGCTTGAGGACTTATTCTTGAGTCTTGGCCCCTCCGCGTCCGAATCACTCCTGCGCCCTTTCTTGGATCGGTTTCGCGGATCTGTTGAGATCCTCGAACGAATCGTGTCCGTCTCAGATGAACTTGACTTTCTCCTAGATCCGGCCCCTCGGGAGGACACTGTAAGGGAAGATCTCTCATCGGGGTGAACGTCACGGGAAGGGTCGCCGAGGAGCCCCGCTTCCTCGTCTCATTCTCCCATGAATCAGCCGCTGATGCCCTAGACAAGCGAAACTAATTGAGGTTTCGGAAACTTACTCGCGGCCTCAGAATTCCCCGGCAGCGTCTCGTTGTCCCCGACCTCGTCCGTGAGCGCTGCATTCTGGTGCTCGACTCCTCGTTCGGATCGAGAATTGGTTCCAGGCGTTTCGGCACCCGCCAGAGTCATCCAGCTTTATCGACGATCCCCAGGGCGCGTCGTTGTTGGCGGGACAAACTCATGCCTTGATAAACTCATGCCATGCTCACATGGTCGTGGACGGTATCGGATATTGGAAATGCCGCCATTTGAACCCGAAAAACTTTTTCGGGCTGGACCACAACGCCGAGCTTTTGAAAATCCGGGTACTGTAATTCACATTGTTCCCGAAGACGGATCCATAGAGCTTCACCCAGGAGGATCAGGGCCGAGTTCCTGCATACTTTGCCGACAGCAGGGATCGAACCCACACCACCTCCCGCGCGAGCGGCGTCGTTGCGGCTATGCACGTTCGCACGAGAAGTGTTATACACGCGAAGCTCGTTTGTCGGTTTCACCCCTCCGTTGGGACCCATGAAGGGCGAACCGCCCGGTGTCGAGAGGCCTCGGCCGAGGCCCGAAACCACTCCTCATCACGGTTTCCAGAAACCCAACGCGATCTCGATCGCATCGAGATCGCGAGGCTTGCTAGAACTCGATGGTCGATGAGAGCCTCCCCTGGTAGCGCCGGAACACAGCTCGGATTCACGGCTGTTCCGAATGCTGAGGCGAGAGATTCTGTTCTTTCTCGCGGAAGTTTCGGGAGAATCCTTCCCTCTTCTCGAATTCCCTCTACCCAGGAAGCTCAGAGGTATTTCTCCCCGGTTATGTGAGCCGGACCCAGGTCGCACCGATTGTCGGGGATTCTTTCCGGAGAACGAGAGAGGGTCGAGAGGAGTTGGGCCGGGATCATTCGGGGCTTCTGGTCTAGATCCGCCGCTCCTCTCGAGATCTCGAACTCGACGTCGAGAGGAGGGGGAATAGTTTGGGGCTCGTCGATCGCACTCCTCACCGGACCGCGATCTATGAAGGAGGAATCCGATATCGCACCGTTGCCAGTGGCGACCTCTTAGCGAACTTAGGAACCGCGTAACTAACCACAGGAAGCTCTCTCGCGTTCCTCGCGGTTACTAAGATATTGGTCCATGAGGAGCAGTCCATGAGGAATCCATAGGAATCGCCACTCTGTGGTCGCGAACGATTACGCGTGTCAGAGCGTCAAACAATACGTCTTCATTCGGGGAATTGAACACTGCAACGTCAGAACCTGAATCGATGAGCGGCAAGCGTGACCACCAGCCGATCACCTTGACATTCTCCTTGTTTGAGCCTTTCACAAAAAAATCCGCTCGATAAATTGATGAATGAATCAATGAGTCAAACCAATCTCCTGGCTCTCTCCTCGAGCCTTCATCGAGTGGAATTGCGTACATTCGAGGTGATTCGTGGTCGTCCGAAACTTTCGGGAGCTCTCGTGGGGGATGCTCTGCTCAGCGCGACGGTCAGTACGGGAGAATTTCGATTGCATCCGGAGCACATTGCCAGACGATGATGTAAGAATACGCACGGAATCGGTCTTTGGAGGTCGGTGGGTCGCGACCATCCGCCCATGAATGGGTGCGCGTGGAACTACTTGGAGAACACAGAATGATGTGTGGATTTAGGTGAACTTACGATTAGTCGATTCGTTCCGCGAGCTCTCGGAGTTCATTCTGATCCTTTCCAAGCGGAGAGGATGTATTTTCCTACGTATTTTACGCTTTTCTTCCATCCAGGAACATAGAATCAGGAAGAGCATGAGTTCACTCGGAGGGTCTTCTTCCATTGGGAACGATAAATCGGGATCGTGTGAGCATTTTGGACGCGGATGGAATTCCAAGCTCGAGGGAATTTTCTATCGATTTCAGACTACTATAGAGATAGACAAGCCCGAGATTATCGACCTGGGGAATTTCAAAGAGGGAATCTCAGGTCATAATAGCCGGAAAAGCGAGTAGTCCCCTGTATCTAGCTTAGCTTACAACTTTTTCCTCCCACGGACGCAGTATAGCCGCAAGCATGGATATCCGGTAGGATCAACACAAGAAATTAGTCCGCATCGCATTTCTCTCGTCACTTTTCGAAAATAAGTCGATAAGTAGCGAATTCGAAAGTGGTATTCGGTTTTGAACGATCGACGAGGAGCCACGCGAAAGGCGACGACTCTCTCTCTGCGCGAGCAGCGTATGTAGTCGGTGTTTCTCCGATTTCCGGTTGAGCTGTCGGAAACGTCAACCTCACGACTATCACGAATCCAGGCAATCCGATCTCGGATGGAAGACATCGAGGTTCTCGAGCCGTCGAGTTCCTCTGTGATCGATCGCTCAGCCGCGCGGTCGTTGGCGGAAGTGCAAAGAAAAGCGATTGAGTATCTGCCGTCCCGGGCTCTCCGTTAGGCGGGTCTTTTCTGGCGAGCGACTACGTCACGTGGAGCGGAGCGTTTGCCGCCACAGTCGTCGTCGTCGCCGACCGCTGACATCGTTCGGTCTACAGCGCCATCCGACTCAACTTTTTAGCGTAGACGACTACGACGAGCTTGACCTGCTGGTATTCGCTCGCGTGTTCCTTCTAGTGGTGCACTCCTTACTTAGTCAAAGTCGGTCAAGCCGCAACTCTGTTTGTTGTTGCTGTTGTCGTGCTCGGGAGTGCAGTCTACAAAACATGAGCGAAGCTTGACGGTAGATTACTTCGGCGGTTCGCGAGAATCGAATACCTCTTCACTGGACAAAAAAATCTCGCATGATATGTTTCTATTCGCCTGGTGAAACATTTGGTGATTCTGTGCGCTGTGTTCGGAGCTCTCGACTGTGTTCATTGGACAGCTGACCGACGCCCTGCTCTCCGAGTGAGTCCCATCGGCTTGTCAGAGGCAAGCATAGAAACGGCTGTCCTCATCGACGGTCTTTTATCTCTCGGGGACGACTTCGAATGCGAACTTCGAATCAACCGTCGGGTTCTCTCGCGGGGATTCGGGAGGCGCGGGAGTAATTCGATCTCCTGACGCCCTTAGGCCGATTCCCGATGTCCTTGTGATGCTTGTTGAGAAGTGCTGCGGTTCTTGAATCATTGGAATTCAGGGACTCGTTCCCATCATCGATCCCCAGTCGGAGCAATTGCTCATCTAGCTCACGCCATAACTCATTAGCATTGGAGAATGCTCTTCGAGACACAGCCGTTCACGGATTGTCGGATTTCCTCAAGTCTCTCCGATTCAGATTGAGTCAACATGAGGAATCAGATAAGCCGACTCTTAATCGCCACGGGCTCGGAAGTCTCGAAGTGACCATTCCTTTTAAGTCTCGGTAGCGGAGCGATGGAGGAAGATTGGCAGAGGAATCCGATTGTAATTTCGGATTTTAGGGATTAGGACGCGTGTTCGCGGCACGCGAGGACACGGAGGTTGGCTCCTGAACTTCCGAGACTAGTCGGATCTTCATTTCCGACTGATTCTCGGCCTATGCGGTCAAAGCCTGAGCGGCCACGAAGATCCATGGTGGAAATTTCGCAGGAGCTTTATCGCATCATGAGCTTCGTTGTGGGCGAGATGCGATGGGCTGAGATGCCGGATCCCACAAATTCAATGACGGCTCAATCAGATGCTTTCTGACATTTGTGGCTTCAGGTTCCTCACGCACAATACTCCGGATCGGCTTGTCACCACAGACGTTGTTCCAATTCCTGTTCCCCGCCTGATGTTCCGTTCGCCATGATTTCATGATCATGATCGATCAAGCATCAAGAGGGAGGGAACACTCAAAGGTGTTTCCACGATAGCGCTTCGAGAGGAGAGTCGGCACCTGTGGGAAGGACAAGTGGCTAAGAGCCCCGTCTCGCAGGTGCGGAGAAAATAATGTGGAATGGAACTGATGTGAGACGTATATCCCCCGAAGTATTCGGTGGAACTCCGGCGGCTGCTGTTTTCTTCATCGATAACATCTCGGAAAGGATTCTGATTGTTGTGCGATCCACCCAGGTCACGGTGGATATGGGTCTGCGGCCCCGGTTGAGATTCAGAGTAGAAAACCCATGTTTTTATAGACTGGAGAATTTGATCTGAGCACGAAAGAGAGCAAGACGGTCAAGTTGGGAACAGAAGAAAACCCGGATGAATCTTAATGCCCCGCTAGATCGGAACAACATCGGAGTACACTTTGCGGATGGGGTGGCTTGCTTCGCCCAGTATGGTGCGTATCTAATTCATCCCGCTTGTATACTCACAGGTCAAGTCAATATCCGCGAAGAGCTCCTGAGCAACATAAGCACAATGCAGCCGGGACGCAATAACATGCGACCACTCAAGATCGTCGTTGTGGGGGACGGAACAGTCGGGAAGACCTGTTTATTGATAACGTATACTTCCGGGAGTTTCCCGGACGGACCATACATTCCTACCGTGTAAGTGCAATTCTCGGGAACTTCTTCTTTGAGGAACAGGTGTAAGAGCGGACTTGTTCCTTCAGAGCCCCCTCCTCCTGGATGCCCTCCGGTTGAGGAACAGACAATAAACTATGCTGCTCATTAATGAAAATTCAGACAGGAATCAATTCATGCTATAAATTTATGAAAACCCTTCACAGATTCGATAACTACGCGGGGACGCATGAACTTCGTGGTGAAACAATCAACGTCAATTTATGGGACACTGCCGGCCAGGAGGATTACGAGAGACTACGGCCTCTATCTTATCCAGGGGTAAGGCAATGAATTCCGCGTCATCTCATACTCAGAATCGAGGAGCGATATCGGATTCGATGAATCAACACCTCCTCGAACGCTGACCATACGTCCCCTTAAGCGGAGAGTTATCGATTGGGTGCCACTATATAAGCCAGATTAAGGATTGTGATTCGATCCAGTTACTGAACTGCCGAGTCCTTCGTAGGCACTCCATCTCGGTCAGCTTTGTGGTCGTGTCACCAGGTTCACAAACAATATTCATTCAGATTCCCTGCGGTCTGAAGGCATTAGACATGAGCAACAACTCACAGTCGCCCTTATAGCAATCGTAACATCGACAATGTGTTCGAGCGGATAGGCACGATTAGATTTCAGGCATTTTTTATCATCTCGAGCTATGAACGCCGAAAAGATCAGCGAGATCTTTGCAGAGAATACCTCATCGATATTCTTTTCGAGAAAAGTTGAGGAGCGACAGGCAGAAGACTCAATGGGCGTTTGGTTTCAGACGGACGCATTCATCCTCTGCTTCAGCGTGAGCTCAAAAACGTCACATGACAACGTCATCCACAAATGGTTCCCAGAGGTGAGCCAATCGGGAGGCGAGAACGTGTTGGTCCCCGAATGATCCAGAGCTCCTCGCAGAGCAACGGTAGCCTGACACGTTGATTCGGGCTCTACTTCCGACCCCGCGGACCTGTTGTCATCAGATCCGGGCGGCGAGAGAGGAGAGAGAGCTTGTTTGCTGTAGAGGCCCAGTTCCCGTGTCGGGCGAATCTCAAAGAGCTTCGCGAGAGGATCTTTCGGGAAACAAATCAGACTCTGAATGATTGTTTCAAATTCATTAGTCTGCTCATCCACTAAGAATTCTGATCGCAATCCCCCAGGTTCGGCACCACTGCAGGGGTGTGCCCTTCATACTCGTGGGCACTAAAAACGACCTTCGAACCTCGCTGAAACACCGTTCGACAGAGAGTCTGAACTTGGAACGATCTGAGGTAGGTGACAGGATCGTGAGAATCGTGGCCATCAGGGAAGCTCAATGATTCGACAAGAACTTCGGTGATAACGGATTTGATTTCGATTTGATGATTCTGCTAATCCATAGATGGAATTTGTCGACCGACGCACTGCCAAGAGGACGGCTAAAAAACTCGGAGCTCGATGCTACGTAGAGTGTTCGTCCAAAGAGCTCCAGGGTGTACATGAGGTGAGTTACCGAGATCTGTGCTCATCCATTGGGGCATAAGCCTCTCGCTCCTCGTCTCCCTCCAGCCTCGCTTCGAGAGTCTCCGATGCGGGGCCTGGGTTCTGGAACTCTTCGAGAATTGGCTGGGGAAACTCTGTCTGAGCATGGAATTCGCCGACCATTGGGCTATCAGTCGCCGGTGAAATCGAGAGCTATCTCGCTCAAGCCAATGCGAGGGAAAGAGAGTACATACATGCTGTAGATTCTCACAAGAGAACTCGAGATGCTAAATTCACGCTGACTGGCTGCAGTAGTCTGATCTCCCCCGAGCTTCGGATGGACTGAGATTCGAATTCCTCCATTTCCAGGTATTCGAGCAGGCCATTTTGTCCGCGATTGAACCGCCACCTGTTAAGAAACGATGTACGATCCTGTGAAGCCGTATCGCTCACGCGGTCTCATCCTCCTCGTCAGAGCATCCAAAAAGCACAAAAAGATGAGCAGGATCAGGACACGCGGAAACTAGGCATGAATTCGGAGTCAACTGGACGAGAGGCGGAAAGAATCAGAATCTAGGCGCATTGCTCTTTCGACTTGATTGATGTCTCGGACCCGGAAAGTCTCCGGAAATTCCCAATTGTGTTCTCATAAAGACTGTGATGATCTGAGTGGGTCCGCCTCTGTTGAATGAAATCGATACTGTAGAAAGACGAGGAATAAATGATGTAGCCGAGTCTCTGAAAGGACTTGCTGCCCGTTGCGGTTCGACCAGATGAGCTGGCTCGCTGTGATAAGGCATCAGCATTCCCACATTCGGTGTTGTGAGACTTGAATAGTCATCGTTGTGACCCTCCCCCAATATTTCTTAATGACGCATGTATCGAACTGGGTTGCTGCCTGAGCCTATCTGCGAGAGGCTTATTCAGCTACTCCAATATTTTGATCGCACGGCCGAGTTATGGCGAGCGATAGCGGGTTCCCGTTCGTTTCCGGTCGATTCCGAAAGAGATCCGCTTTCGCGACGCCTCGATGGGATCGAGTGAAGCTGTCCACTGAAAATTCTGAGCTTTAGTTAGGGAAGACGGTTGGTGAATAGAGAGGCGAGCGGAGGAGACGGACTGCGGCTCATCATCGCACAGGAGCGTAAGCGGGGCGGGTCATTTTTGGAGGGAAGAATCCGCAAGAGCTACGGCACTGCTAGGAACGAATCTCTGCCTTGTCCAGCTCTCGCCATATGGGAAACAAGGCAGACCATGTCAGCCGGCCGTCAGAGCAAGCTTGATTGCGGCCGTTTTATGTACATCTCGAAACGGTGTTCATCTATCATTTTCCGTCGTCTATCAACCTGCCAACACATCCTCACGGCTCTCCCTTCAGAATGAGGAACTTGCGCTTTCTTTACGCCTCAAATCACGAACGCTTCCCCCCAGGCATAATGCAGTCTTCTTACGCGACGAGCAGCGAATATCCATACAAAAATCTGTCTCATCAAACGGGACACGAAGCCGAGCGTTGGAAGCTCTAGAACTCTAGACTTTATCGGCGACTCCTACGTTTGAGCGATCCAGCTTCACGGGCGGGGGCGACTGGGTAGTTTCTAGTGTGACTCGCTGCATGTAGAGGAGGGCGGCTTCCTGATTTCGTTTTCCGCATACATTCTCCTGAGATTTCCGATCAAATATCGTCATCTCCACTGAACGCTGTCGACTCCTCTAGGATTGCGACTAACTCTTGTGGGCTCCTTTGGCGGTTCTGAGGGCGCTCCAGCTTCTGCCGTCTCGCGAGCCTTTTCGTCACTACAAAAAAAAGGCGGAAGATTCGGAAACCACAAATACATTTCATTTTGCATCAGCCAAAATCGATTCTGAATGTTGATCAGCTCCCAACAGGAACGCTTCGAAGCACAAGATTTGTTGAATTACGAAGTCAAGTATGATATCGAAAATGCCTTGAACGTATCCCCAAATGATCCACAAAGGTCCTGGAATATTGACATTGATGCAGTCACGGCCTTACACTTTCCGCCATCATAGGAAACTTATCCCGAAAACGAAACACACATTCCAAATTCATATCACTCGGAGGCAAATAATTTGAATCTACTCGCTCACCCTCGCCGAAAAAGGCAAGCATCTCAGCCAGGAATTTCTCCCTTTCGAGCAACTTATGCCGAATTATTCCCGCGGTCTCCAAGCTTTCCGCAACCTGCCGAGAAAATCAGTCTGAGCCACCGACAAACGTTTCAATTGGCCGATCTTCCTCACTCCCGGTGAGCTCGTCATGGATCATCAATTATTCGAACATTCCTCTCCGGTAGTCATCGGAACTTCGAATATTTGGGCGGAGGAAAGGGATTGAAAGAGAAGTGAAGTTGAAATCACCTCATCTCGGAGAATCCTTGATTTCTGAACTCCCTCACTCAAAATATCATTCAGTTCATCCAGTCGATCCCTTGTCTCCCGATTAGCTTCGGCTTCTCTCGCCAGCTCCTACGGAATTCAACAATGTTGTCCAGTTGCTCTTATTAGGAAGGGAATGCGCGACGTTTTACACGGATTCCCGGATCGAGTGAGAGCGTCTTCCGCGTCCGAAATTTTCCAGGCCGTGGATGACGATATTCGCGACGGTAATTTTGATGCTCGCAAACGGCGGTGTTTTTTTTACATGAACCCTACCGATAGATTCTCTGCCGATTTCCTCGGCGGGAGACCCCCCCGCGCGTCTCGCGGAGCGATATCCAGGGCCTCCGAGTCTCGGTATCAGTTCAGCCTGCTGCTCTGCGTTTGCGGAGCAATTCGATTTGGTATTATGAATCCCGTCAAAGCTCACCATCAGGTACAAACCTTCGGTCAGAGCGGATTCTGCCCGGAGAGCCGAGGAGGACATGACGACCGATTTTTGACGCTATCGACTCGCGAGCTCGGTACGAATAATCCGAGGGATCCGAGGCCTCCGTGACACCACTTTCTGCGAGGACACCCGCAGATTTTCGCGGGGTCCAGAGCGGGAACAGAGGCGGCTAAATTCTCCACGACTGCCGGTGTCTACGTGCGCCATCTTGGATCTTTTCCCCGCAATTCTCCTCACTGAGACCGAATATTTGTAGCCCATAGCAGCATTGAGCCTCTACCCATTCCCATTGCAGGAGGCTGGGATTCGTTCCCCCACCGCAGACTGAGAACTGAAGGTGGCCTTGTAGAGTTTCACAGATTTTCTCCATTTCTTCCTGATGCGCTCGTATTCGCCTCGAGAGCCCGCTCACGATGTCCTCGATCTCTCGCTGTTGTTTGGAAAGGAATTGAATCACTATACCGAGCAACGACATTGCCAGGGATCAATCTAGTCTGTGTGAAGGGACGGTCATTAGACTTCATAGACCGAATCAAGCATTCATTGCATACCCCTGGAGAGATATTCGGGGAGTGATGTGAAGGGAAGTTCAAGCATCGCTTCGACCCGTCTCGAGTTGTCGCTTGGGGTCAGCTGTACAGAACCCCCTCGAATCATCTCGTCACCGCGCGGTCCTCCAGGAACTTCGCCGATGACCGTCAGCGGCCGTGGAAATTTCACAGCTGACGGCGATATCCAAATTGAGCGTAACTCGACGAAAAGTTTCATGATTTCGACAGAGGAAGGCGTGAGACCTAGGCAAGCCTTCAATGGCTCGACTGCATTGTCTACCCGCCACTGGTCTGTTAGAAGCTTTCGATGGGGTGTGTTGTCCCTGCCGAGAACTTCGTTTATTTCGTCGCCGCTAATGGATTGAAAATAGCCGCAGCGTGGACGCCTCTGGATCCGTCGCCTCTCGCTGATTCAGTCAGTCGCGCTTTCGCGGGACCACACCGAGAATTGGAAAAAGGTCGTATTCAATCTGAAGAAGCGAGTCGTCGGCGGAACAAAAGCCGGTTCCGCGACCGACCAGTGGATCCACCGCGCGGCTCGAATCTCTAGAGATTCTCTCCTCCCGGCGTGTCTGACACGGAGCGTTCCTGAGACGGGGATCCGATGTCTGGCTTTGACCGGAATTAGAAATATTCACATGAATGCTCCAGAGGCAACACGGAATGGATGACTCACATGACTCGTACGTTGTGAATACCTCGCACTGATCGCATAATTCTCCAAATTCTGGAAATTAAATCAGAATGCCGGATCATTCGGAAGTGGATGTTACGGATACGACTCGATGTGGGGGACCTGAGCAGGTTTCCCCTCGGAGAATAATTCCAGAATGAATCAGTTCTGCCGAGTTTTCACCTCTTGATGCGCCACGTTGAAAGCTTTCGCGAGGACGCGCTGCTCATGAGTCGGACCAATTTCGAAGAAGTAGTCCCTCTGGGGCTCGCTCTCGACTCCTCCTTGCTTCTTTTTCAGTCTCAAGGCCGCTTTCCGCTGTCTGAGCCTCTCCAGAGTATCGTCGACCTTCTCGTCGCAAGCGTAGGCTGTGTCCTCCACCGCATCATTCTCGAGTGTCTTCTCGATCTGGGCTCGCAAACAATTTCATAATAAGTTCACTATGACCACAAGCGATCCGGGATGAGTTTCGGGGACACCTCTCCGACCGATAGCGGAGACGAAGAAATCGCTGTCTATCAAATCGAGGGAGCCAGGAGCAGCCTCCCGGAATAATGAGAAAATGACAGATAATAATTACGTGTTACGGGTCACGATTGGATACGAACGAGGATGAAGTAAAATCGCATCGGAATCCCGAGGAATTTCGAGTCGCCACCGAATCGAAGCAACAGCGACGTCAGTAGAATCGAGCACAGGAGTCTGAAGGTAAAAATTTTCGCTTTCGATCTTGTCATCGTCGCGCCAGAATTCACGTCTAATTTCCCCGTTGTCCGGCAACATCCGCAGCTCCCCGATCATCCCCGGATCCCAACAACGAATGGGCGAGGAGACGGTTTCCAAACGAGGACTCCCAATCGCGTCTGATAGAAGCGAATCACAAACAAGCTCCAAGCTATCGGTGTTATCTGACACAGCCGTATTTACTGCGCCGTCGACGTCGCTCTGTGCAGTGCGACTGACGTGATCTGATGGAACGTCTGCGAGCCGACCGCGAGTCGAACGTCTGGTCGATACAGAAAACGTTTTCGGATGGAAATATCGAATGACTGAACCTGAAACCCGCGATCCCGTCGATGTCCTAGACCTGGTTTCATCAAGAATCCACGATGTTATCGCATTCCCGACCGAGTTGGGAGCCCGATCCTCTCCAATCCGCTGCCGTGAGGGAGGAGGTATTTCCTGGCATATCGACGCGCATGGGAATACTCAATCGCATTCCGATCCGAGTGCTCACTGGGAGCCGTGTTTCATACGTCAGCGTACGCTCGCTGTTGAACGAAGATCCCGGGTCCGACTCCAGACACGACTCCTTCTTGTCAAGCATTTCGACCCCAGACGACGAGGCACAGTAGAACTAGGCTCTGACGAACTCGGCTATGACGGACCCTCAGCTATAACTTTTCGGCGGTCACAATTGAGTTCCTATCTCAATCCGTGTCGAGAAGGTCGAATTTAGCGGACTCGCATACAACGGACCCTCGGTTGCCTCGGACCATCCTAGCGGTCCGCATCCTATGCTGCTCCTTGTCACTCAGTACGCTTACAAGGTAAGCCGATAAAGAGACAATGCGCCCCAACTCCTACGGAGCTCTGAGGGCCTCAGAGGAGCTGCACGACCCCCCTGTACTTTAGATCGTGGAATATCACGGCAAAAACTTTCGGGAACAGAAAAATTCATCCTGTACACAAGAAGTCATCACACCAAGCGAGCGAGTATTCGCGCTTTCGTTGACAACGATGAAGGATGAAATCGTATTGGTAAACTCCTTCGGGCTCATTTCCGTATCCAAGCTTCTGATGAGCTCCCTGAGAACCCTTAAACGGCATGGAACGGTTGAACGGCTGAACCGATCGTTGTGGAAATCTAGGGGCGGGCAATTTAGGGACTGTCGTTCCGATGCGATGGGTTCTCCTGCCTCACAAAAACTATTCGACTGGTCCCTCCGTGGAGAATCAGAGATTTGAGAATTCACGTTCTTCACTGAACCGATGCGCTACCCAGGTAAATCACCGTCGATGCCCGATTAGAACGTTTGATGCTGGCTCCCAGTCCTGATTCCTGATCCATCTGAGCTTCAGAAACTTCCGCCTATGAACCACCTCGAGAAAGCAAGATGAACTACAAGGAAAATTGACATGTCGATCGGCGCCGACGAGAAGAGATAGTCTATCAAGTTCAAGATCTCGTATACGCCAATGAATGATTATCGAGTCGCGGGTAAGCCTAGTCGGACTGCAGGTATCGTTCTCAGAGGGGAAGGAAGAGCTCCTGACGAGATCTCCGTGGAAAAAGTTTAGATTCGGCTCGTAGACTAGTTGAAAACACGAGTCCAGTCTCCCGGTGCAGATTCAGTACGGCCTACGAGCACAAGTCACGTCTTGCTCCGAGCGATGGCGCATGCGAATTGGCGACCGGAAGGTTCGTCAGATGACGAGCTGTACACGACACTTTATGATCCCACTTCGAGGGTTTGATCCCAGGAGGGTCGACTCCGGAAGACTCGTCGTCTCCTAAACCTGCGAGCAATCGCCCCTTTGACCCCCCCACGCCAACATGTGCAAGCAGCGCGTCGACTCGACATCGACCCAGCCGACGGTCATACCGATGAGGTCTTGACCTAACCGGGAGGTGAGAGGACCGTCGAGTCCTCCTAGTTTCTGATTCTGTAGAAGATCACGAACCATATCTGATGTGTCGTATAAAGCTCATCGAAGGCATCAGTTTCCCTTATACCAATACATTCGATTACAAGGACGGAGTTGTAGTCGCTCATCTCCCATGCAAGCTGCCACTAGGACGTGCGCTTCATGTTTTGAACGGATTTGAGAGGACAATAGATCTGAGCCCCGGATTAATTTTTTCCCCGGGTTCTTACCTTCAGCAGACTGCACCATCGTCAGGCGAACAACGCTCGCTGAGAGAACGCTATTCAGCTTCATTAAGCTCCCTCGGATCCATTCAACGGTGTGTGAGCTCAAACAACATCTTGGTGTAGCCAAATATTTGGGGAGACCGCGAAATATAACGGAGCGCGCGCAGTCATCGCCGCCTTCTCTGACGCTTACGACGACGATGCGAATTCTCGGAGGAATAAGGTCGCGACCCCGCTCGTTTGATGGGGTTTATCAAAAATAGATCTCACATGAGCGTCTCCGTTTCTACTCCTTTCTTCTTCTTGGCGATAGCGCGATAGCTGAAATGACCTCGAGAAGAATCTCAGGAACCACAACAGAGGAGCTCCAATCTCTCCCTCTCTGAGGCAATCACCCAAGAAGAATCGGGTCCCTGGCGCTCCTGCAATCATGCTTCCCGTCGAAGGAAATCGCTGTTGAAATGTTGTAGGAGCAGGACAACTTATGCAGAGGAAATCACTCGGTCACTCAAAACGCTTCTCCGTTCTGCCTGGAAGCCATGTGCGGCATGATCGTTATGTGCGACACGAGGGGAAAGAATTTGATGGAGAAGAGATGCGGGGTGGAGCACGAGTGCAACACGTGGGAACGAGTTCAACCCAGCCATTGCCATCAAGTCAATATCAATATCTGACCTCAGGTTCTCTCTCTGTCTGATTCGTCCCATGTTTGAGCCCGGGCTCGTCACAACTATCGGTGCAATGCCAGCTCAAACCTTGACATAAACACGACCGAAATAGCGCGACTTCGGGGATGGAGAATGAACTCTGCAGAGAAGTGAAGTTTGCCGAGGGGAGCAGCATAGTTTGAGAAGTTTGAAATTCAATTCGGTTAGGGCTTCTTTCTTTGCGGACGAAGAAATCATCAAGCGCAGAGTCCTCACTCCTCATCCTCTCTAACCGGAGCTCTCGCTCGTCGGTGGTATTAGATCGTGTCTACCCCATTTTCGCCGAGAGTCTCGCCGACTTGCTCGCTCAAGCGATTCAACGAACCTCAGACCAGCTGGCGGCGCAACTCGTCGCGGACGTGATAGTCCGACTAGTAGTCGTTTTTCCGGATTCCCTCGCAGACCTCGCTTGCACGTCGTTACGAAGCTCGCTGCTATTCCCCCACTCTATAAAACGCGACAATGAAGCCTAAAATGTCTCGTTAGTTGCACCAATTTGACACTGTTGCATAGGTCCCATGCAGACATCACGAAACGCTTGTCCGCGTGTGTGTACCTCTCCTGTAATTCTCATCAATCTCAAGTAAAATGGGCCCTACTTGAGTGACGCGGTCTCAAAGTACTCCGCCGGATTCAAGGCAACCACGGTGGTTCGTTGCCGCTTGCGACTCTCGAAGTCAAAGTCTTCAAAAACTGAGCCGCGAGCCACGATAATATCGGGAGTGATCTTGAACTCCAGTTTTTCCCCAGCTCCTTCGCAGATTTATCGATCATATACGATCGTCTTGATCAAAGTTCAGTCTCTACATATCGAGGCGTTCGCCGAACTAATGACTCCCTCTCCCTCTGAACGTGAAAACTCGTTTGTCTTTGACAGAATTCTTCTAATGTAAGACTGAGTAGAAGAAGAAAATGATTGTACTGCTTTCAGCCAGCGATAGCTCATGAGACATTATAATGTCTCTGCTCCTGTCCGATAGTTATCGGACAACAGCAGAAAACTCGAAGACTCCCTCATAGCTTATAGCCGACTCTCTGTTTTTGTTCTAGCGGTCAAACGAAATTTCAATTTTCAAAATTGTTTGAAATGCCGACATTCTTAGTTTCGCGGGGTCCGCGATGAGTCTCTCATACGCCGACATCTCTCGTATGGAGTCTCTAATGACTCGGGAGAGCGTGCGAACACGGGGTGCGGCATTGGGAATCAGTATCTTTCAGTAGTATCGAGTATTCTCTCATTAGAGGGCTCGACTATATTCGACTGTGCTTTTGCATTTTCCGATTCTTCGATTGACACGCGGTCTCGAAGCCTCATTGTTCGGGAAGCATGCGTTGGTAGGCATTGCGGCCGGCGATCGGGCGTGAGCAGCCGGCACGGCTGGTATTTCTATATATGCATTCCGAAATCATATTTTTCTTGAGAGCACCTCTCAGCACGTCTCCCGATCACAACCTCCTCGCTGCTGCGGTTTTTAAGCGAAAGAGGTAGGTATATCGGGTTCCGACTTGGCTCGCGCATAGGATTCTTCTGCTCATCATCACAGGTTTCCTGTCTCGATTTTTTCAAGGGCCGTGCGATCATTCTCGGGTCTGTGAGTCCTCCGCCAGCGCTCCCTCCAACTATCCCCCTCCCCTTACCTTGAATTCGATGCTGATGATGGCGAGGACCATGAGAAATGTAGCGAGCGTAGGCGAGGTAATTTAAATGCAAATTCACACCGTTCAATGTTGCCTGGTCGCCGAGTTTCCTCGAGCCTTTCTCCAGGTGCAGGTCGGCGCTCGCTCCAGTCGACAGTGCTCGAATACTCAGCTTCCGACCGTCCTGCGTCAACACTTACGCGCGATTAGACAGCGTCCAACTCGAAAGAGTCAGCTGTATTCATCTCTTCCGCGAGGGCCCGATGAAACCAAACGGGCGGCCCTCGAGCCCAACATAGACTTCCCGGACCCTGACTTTCCTGATGGACGGAGTTTGGTCAGGCATTCCGGAAAATTCCTGATTCCGGAAAGCGTCGCGTCGTGGAGGGCCAGAGCAGCCTCGACGAAACACGATTTTCGTAACCCTGAGCCGCGACCACGGCATTGGTACGGATTCAATCGTCCCATTCCGGCGCTTATTCCCGCAAAGAGGACCTGTGCACATTGCACGGAATGATTCTCAATTCCAAGGCGATGTTGCAAATGTCATTGAGTATCAAAGCTCTTAATAAGTATAAATTTTGTGCGAGTAAGCCCGGAGGCATTTCGTTCCGGTCAGACTTCCCGCGGAGCTCCGGACTCCCATCGTCGAGGGAACCCTCATCGGTGATCGAAGCGATGACTCTCGTTCCGAAGAGCCTGCGTAGCGCGTCGTCCCGCTTTTGTATGCGCAAGGGTTGCTCCGTCCCTCGAAAATGTCCTCGTTTGAGAGCGCCGGCAGACGGACAGTGGACGAGCCAGCAAAAGAGCGTCTGACCCGTCCGATGTTGAGCACGGACTACTTGAAGTGAAGTGGCACTTGAGATTCAATTGAATTTTACTTCTCGAGAGCATCACGAGCGAATCGGTGAGAGGCGACCGCCGAGAGCCGTTTTTCCGGAGACGGGCCCGCTGAGAGGAGATTACCTTGCGCAATACCAAAGTATTCGTTCCTGTCTGGGGAAAAATCTTTTCGATCCGGGGTACAAGGATCCCGGATATTCGAAGCAATGATTGGTTTTGTCCCCCTGTGTAATCCGACATCCTAATATTCGAAAGAACAGAACGCCAGCGATTTGGGCGTTCACCCACATGAGTTGAAGGGTCTGAGGTTCGGCGACGCCGCGCCGTCGTCGAATCCGGCTGCATGCTCCGACGATAGATTTATTTGTATGCAGAAGGCTTCGTCTCATCGCCTTAAGAATGAAGTTTCGTAGATGAAAGCGCTCGGAGGAATCGATCCGGGTAAACTCAAAGCTGAAGATCGTTGATGATGCGCGGCCGGTCAACAAGCCCACCCTAGATCGGCTGCCCGAGAAGAATGCGTGGATCAGGAATTCCGTCGAGTCGCAGTTCAACGGGAGCAAAGCGTCAGGGAGGTCCTGGGCTCTATTCCCAAGGCCGGCCGAGAACTCCCCTTTGGGAATGAGGGTACTGAATGAGGAGTATTAGGTATGAGTGGGGATTCAGAGGGGCGCAATACCGCCCACGCCGGTCCTCTCTCCCGCAGCGGGAGAAACACATTGTCAGAATTATCAATCAATTAATCAAATCCACATTATGAATGAATTAATGAAATCCACATTATCAATCAATCAATCAAATCCACAATATCAGTCAATCAATTAAATCCACATTATCAATCAATAAATTAAATCCACATTATCAATCAATCGATGAGTGTCCTCGAGGGTAGATTGACTCCAATAATTCCCGTCAGCGCCCGTCTCTCCGCGTTTGTATCGAAGCCAAACGTTTCAGCGATTGCCCACCAGTGGTGTCATCTTCCAGATACTGGAGCCCTGCCCGGAGCTCGGGCTCGCCTTCGACCCACCATGGAATCGAATAGTATTGCGTATTGCGTAATCGCCGATTTCGGTCAAAGAAGTCGGAACCAGATATCCCGCAGGGCATGTTGAGTAAGCAAGATCCGGGGCTCCGTTATCCAAACAGGATCTTCAGTCGGACGCTATTTTCGCGTTGCGGGTCCGGAACAGTTGTACGCCCCCGATCTTGCGGCGTCCCCTCTACGAGTTTCTACAAGCGAGCTCACCGGTCGGAAAAGCTGCAGCCTACCGAATTTTCCCCAGATCACTTGCTGCTCAGCTACACATACAAATGAGCATCGGATCCAGCCGGCGATAAGCGACGCGACAGAGACTGATGATCGATTCCTCTATCGGAGTGATCTTCGATTTGTCTTGAAGCGTCCATCAACACGATAATCTATCTGTTTACGACTCACGTATCCCACCGGCTGCGATAAATAAATAAATAAATAAACACGGATATTGTGCTTCAAGTCTCAGCCCGGAGCTCTCCCTCAGTGGGCCTCGAGCCGAGGGCTCTCTTCCGAGAGACGGCCGCAACGCCCCTAGATGCGCTTCTCGACTATTTTCTTGGCGCGGGGCGCCCTCTCTGTCACGGATCGCTCATGCAGGAGTCTGGAGAAACGGAAGCGATTTTCGCGTGGCATCTAATTTATGCGGATTTTTTGTCCAATTCTTAGTCGTATTGTGAAACTTACTCGTCCGAGGTCGACTGGGAATGGGAACGACAAGAAGCCAGCTGACGACGCCCTTTGTGGAGAACGAAGCCTCCTCACGGAAAGTGAGTCGCTTGACTTCTGCTCACCCTCTGGGAAACTGCTCTATCCAATCATGCGAGGAAGGAGTCCTGAACATGATATCACCTGCCCTGAAATCCCGGCTGTGAGGTGCCCCTGGAAGGATGAGGTAATGGTCCATCGTATGGATAGCTTCTCGTTTGAGGACTTCCAGGTACAGGGAGTGAGAGGAAACGCGCTTACAGGAAACTCTTATGAGGAACTTGCATATGAGGAACTTCGCGAATGAGGAAGTTTCTCTGTCAGGAGCTCTACACTTGTTGGATCCTTTCATGGGAAGCTCTCTCTACAAGGCGTTTCACACCACGACCACGGTTCCAGGGAATTGTATGATCGATTGATGATAATTCTTCAGGGACACACGTTTGGGAAGGGTACCATATCATCGCTTGGGATCTCCTCTCAGATTCCGCTTTTTCTTGATTCAGTCCGCGCTCGTTCGGAACTCCGATTTCTCCTCTCCGGTATATGACTTGCCTCAACGCTGTTTCACTCGGAAACTTTCGCCGGTGAGATGCCTGCTTCAACAGGTCTCTTGCCCGAATCGCATTCCGCTTCATTGGCCTCTTCACCGGTCTAACCTTCCGCCTCGCCGAAGTCGCATGGTTTCAAATCCCAAGGCGCCCGCTGCCTCGAAAGGGAGCGACGGTATTAATATTTCCGAAAGCTCAATAGCTCGACAGTCTACCAGTCGTCGAGGCAGCAGTGCTCACACACGAAACGAGTCAGTATCCCGCCAATTCTTTTCTCTTGGAAGCAATCTTGAGAGATTGCCTCTCACCGAAGGCGGGGGCTCGTTTGAGTGTTTCTCTAATGATAGCTGGTGATGGAAACGATACCGAAGATGGAAGCCACCACGTGCACTTCCTGAAGCACCTTCGAGCGAGCGAGCTCGGGTCCCGGTTCCCTTGGAATCCTCGGAATAAACGAGCCTCACTGAGGACTCCACTTGACGGATCTCGGTGATTTCGTGATGTCGCATCTCGTTTTTATCCTTCGGGCCGCGAGTCGATGGCCAGAACTGGATAGAGGGGAAATTTCGACATGAAACCACCCATAATTAAACTCGCAGCGAGCTGCCGACGGTCGGCCTGCAGTAAACGCAAGCACAGCATCGACGGTCTTACGGACAGACTCGTGTATGAGCTTACGTACTTGCTTAGGTGTATACAGACGCTCGACACGAGATGGAATAGCAAGAGAAAGCTCACGGACGAGCGAGCCCTGTAATTGAAATCCCGAGTCTTGCGACGTCGCGAACTACAGCATGACCCGCAACATGAGCAACTCTGGTAATAACCGAGGGTGGTTAAGCAATGTCGCTCTCCCGAGGGGCACGTACTCACCGATCCACGCGACCCTCTGACGGTATCCAATTCCACTTTGCCATGACCTGCGCCTTTCCCCCCCTCCCCCCGCCGACTCCGAGGCGCGTCCGAGTCGTTTCTCCGGCGGTGCCTTAACCTCAAACTCCGGCCTCCAGCGAACGCGGAAGATGCTGCTACTGATGCCGAAAACCGTGATTCTCTCAGACACTTCTCATGAATATGAGAGCTACCCAACGGGACCCGTCTGATGTCCCGGCGACATCAAGAAATTCAGGAGATCGTCTCCGCAACGCTGTAGAGCAGATTTTTCCTGGTTTGATTCCGCGATCTCGGACCCGCTCTCGCTTCGCAGCGTCGGTATTTCCCGCGCTTAGATGCCCTGAGGGACAGGGAAACGTCAGAGGAGCTCGGGAGGAGTGGTATGAGGGGAGCCGATACCTCTTTCCAAGATATGCGGTGAAAAACATCATTCATCGCAGCGAAACGTGACGACTTTCTCCGACGTCCGATGCCTGATTAGCTCGCTGTACCACACGGTAGTCTCCATGCATAGTTGGAAGGGATCACCAGAGTGTGATCTTTCTCGGAATCATCGAAATCGAAGGACATGGAGGCGTCAGATGAGGAATCTTGATTAGCCTAGGCGACGAGAACTCTTGCCAACGGAGCTATAGTATGTACTATTTTATACCGGCAGGTGGATCAAAATAGTGAATCCTTCCCTGCGGATAGCTGAGCGCAGCAAGATAATTGTAATTCAGCACTGGGATCCGGAGTCCTTGGAGCTGTGTCTCAGGGAACGAAGGAGCGATATTCGTAGTTCGTATGATTCCCTGGGGAACGTGGGGACAAATCGCGAGCCAGTCGTATCTAGGCCCGAAACCCATGCGCAACAGGTGTGTCCGGGAGGCGCTCCACAAGACCTTCGTGATTTGTGCTTCGCATCCTCACGTTCTAGACACCTCTGCTCCTTTCCGATAGCTCTCTCCAACCGGAGCTAGAGCCCGTGGGACTCCTTTTCATAGGGGAATCTTCGAAATTGAGGGGACTCGATGATTTTGTAGGCACGACGATATCGACGATGCCCGAGTCATAAGAGCATTTCAATGAGCTTTCTGTCGAGAGTCTCTATGGGCGACTCGATAAGGCTCGCTTCTCAACCTGAGATATGATAATGACCCGGTTGACGAGGCCTGATGGTCGCGTCGCATGTCGATCGATCACGGGGCTAGAGCCCCGCTCGCAGGAGTCGAGAAGTGTACGAAAAACGAAGTCACTGACCCAGCCTACTTACTCGTCTTGGGAGGCTCCTTCGGTTTCCCGTGGCGGCTATCCATGCCTTCGAGCCATTCCTGATGCGAACCGTTCGAACCTTCTTCCTCGGGACGGCTAGTTGGACGATTCGGTCTCATATTTACGCGTCCCGCTCCCTGAAGTATACTGAACATCTATCCGACAGACGCGGAGAGCTCGGGAGCAGGGCTCCCATCGATTCTCTGAAGGTATTTCGCCAGAGTGCCTGGCAGCTGACTCCACGTAAGAAGACTGACTGAGAGAATACACGTAAGACGGCTTGCACAAGCGTTTCAATTATGTGGAATAGAGCACAAGCGAACTTCTAGCGAGGAGGTCGTCAGAGGTTTACGCAAGCCATTCTTCCGCCAAGCCTCTAGATTATTTTTGAAAGCCATGACACAACTCCAGCGTCGTCGTCCCTCGGCTCAGTGCCAGGAATGGCCTTGTGTGATCAGGCGAGCCGATCGTCCGGGGATCGTTCCGACGGCGACAGAGTAGCAATCGAATGCGAATGTAGAACCCCGTAGTCGAGAGTTGCACTTGAGTGCGCGAATCCTAGAAATATCTACATTTCGGGAGGAAAAAATTCCGGGATAATAACAATAATCGAATGTCAAGTGTCGAGGTGATACGCTGATACTTCGTAGAATTCACGCGACGAACATCCTCCGAGCCCGAAGGTTCCGATGTGATCCGAATCGCGATATTCATCGACGAGGTCATCGAGGATCGGTATTCTTCCTCAGCTTGTCGTCTCGATCCTAACGAAGGTGAATCGCAAGTGATTCTCGAATCCCGAGTTCGACCGATCCTCCGCCATTCATGTCTAGGAAAATACGCTTCCCGGAGAGCAACTACTTCCAGGATAGAGGATTGCCACATTCCGAGCACTTGCACAGGATCCCAATGAATTCCGACCGAGCGACTGAAGAGATCCGGCGGTTCCGCAGAGAGCTGCTCGACATTTTCGGGACGGATTTTGGCAGGAATTCTCTCATCGACTGGAACTTGTGGGGAGAAAAAGTGAGGTCAATTAGGGGAGTCGATGGTTCCGAGGTGCACGACGGGCTTCAGGTCTCCTGGAGCCCTCCCTTGAAAGGTGGAAAGACCTTCCACAGACCCTTTCCCGTTCCCAGACCTTTCCCACTCGACCGGCGGGAAAGCTTGGGATCCGACGGTGGGAAGCTCGAATAACGTCAGACACGTGCGGATCTTGGTTCGAATCAGCTCTAGCTCTCATAGGCAGGTTTAATCGAACTCATATAGTGAGGGGAAGACATTCGGGAATTTAATGTGAAAAAAGGTGCCGATAAACTTCCCGTACGCATGAAGCCAGTTTGGACTGCAGGCAGGTTCCGCACTTCCGGCCATTCAGTGCACCCGCTTGAGTTGTTTTTACTCTTTTGTACGATGTCGCCGTCATCAATATCGTATCGGAATGTGAGTTTTAGACAGAACGGAGCATTAGTGCTAATTCAGTTTCCTAAATCAATAAGGGCTCCGGAGGACTTCGATACGACTTCAAAAGAGTGTTCGTAGTTTTCGGGGACAATCATCGGTAGGTTTCGTTTGAGCGAACATTCCGGAACCCGATCCACGCCGAAGGGATGTTCCCCGGAGCATAATATCGTTTCCGGAGATACCTAGGCTCTTGAAAGGGTTCGAATTAGCCAGTTCGTCGCTCTGAGGTTGGAGGCCCGGGTTTTATCCGACTGTGTCCCCCGTGCATGGAGCCCACGAGCGCATTTTAATTGATAGACCTCGGTATCGAAGCGAATCCCAACAGCAGCCGGGATTGAGCTGCTCTCGCGGATCACATTTTCCAGACTCCCTCAGAACATCTTCTCCTTGATTAAGCTGCGATGTGACGGAGAGTCGAGCCCGATGAAATGTTGATTCTCGGCATCAAAACCTGGGCAAGCTTGCTACTTAGCCCTTGATATCCTCGGAATCCTCGGCTTGATGATTGACGAAGAATGGGAAAGAAAGGAAACCGTTGGGTTCAAATCGACCGGGCTCTCCAGCGCGTGCCGTTTCGGGGTGCCTCAGATCATTCGACATTTTTTTCTAATTCTCCAAGGGGGAAGGGGAGGAAACAAGTTCGTCTACTCTTACCCCCCAGCTCGTGTTAGTTTTCCCGGATTCGGAACGAGAGGATTTCTAGTTGGAGGCCATTCTGGAGACCCCCTGCTAGACCACGTTCAGAGAAATGATCATCCTGGGTTGGATCGTCACGGACGATCGAATAAGGAAGAAAGTTTGGAGTCACAAGGAAAACTTTCGTGGAAGCTCGACAATTCGGAAAAGCATCGAAATTCATTATCTAAGGAAGATCGCTCTCGAAGGGGTTCCAGGAGTTCCCGGGAGCAGGCCTCGTATCCAAAGATTTGGATGATCGTCGATTCCTCGAGGGATGTAGAGTTCTCAACATGTGTTCGTTCACTCGTTCCAGGTGATCGATCATGTTCGATAGTCATTGAGACTGGCGGCTGGATTCATCCTACAGCGGTGGATCTGTTTCGTGGAGTTGATGCCGAACGGCGTCGGGATCTAGATCTCTTTTTGTGTTTAGTGCCCATAGATTCCGTGGACGCCAACAACAGCAGCAGCAGCGGCGGCGGCGGCGACGGTGGTGGCAGCGGTGCCGACGGCGGCTGCGGAGACGTTTCGGACGTTCATCACATTGTTCCTCAGATCTGCAGCTTCCACCCCGCAGCTCTCCGAATCGCCACTCTGCCGTACCATCTCGACTCGTTTTGTGTTACAAACGCCTTACCAGTTTCTGTTGCCCGCCTCAGTTGGCCGCGCCGTTCGACGCCAGAGCGCTCATCACGTTTTGTTATCCGGAGCAGCGAATCACCACGAGCAGCTTACACCGTGTGTTAGACGGAGTGCACCACGTTCGTTAGGAGCATTTCACTACGCACCATCGATTGCCGGTTGTCACGCAGTTGGCGAGCAACACCTGCCTGTTGAGAGTTGGACGTTTAGACGGATCCGAGTTTGTGTTGTGAGCGTAGTGAGCGGCGAACAGATCTTTGTGTACCTTCAAGCAGCAAGTGGTCAGCAGGAGTTAGCCGGCGGCTCTTAGGCGGCTCGTCGTCCGATAGGAAGTTTCAATCTGCGTTTGGCTGCAGCTCATCGGAACTGCTTATACGTCGATGATGAATTTATTTGACCCGGTTCTCGTGGTGCGATCGACAGCAGGCATCGGCACTTTACTATGGATTTTAACGTTATTGTCTCTGACAAAAGGTAGGTGTCATACCCCGCAGGCTATGTATTCGGAGCGGGGAACTAAAGGGAGATGAGCCCCGACGAGCCGAATAAATTGATTCATGTATTCATTATTATTCGGAGAGAGGGCGATTCCGCTGCGCATGTTGATGGAGAGGGTCGTGGGTCAGAATGTCGGACCGGTCATTCGAGATAATTATTTCGAACAGAATCAACATAAACCCCTCTTGGAGAAATCGAGAGGACGGGGGGATCTCATCAGATATCGGGTTACAGCTCCGGGTCAGCAAACGACTTCTGCGTACCTACGATAGATGTAGACTTCGATGTCGCTGCGGGGAACTCGACGCTGAACTTTAACGAGAAAGTTTCCGCTTACCTCAAAGTCAATTTGAGAAAAATCGGAGAGAGGAATACGGACTGCAGTCGACGTACGACAACGGATATACCGACGACCGGATTGCACGCGCTGGTAACGAGTTAGAAAAGTTTGAAGCTCGGTGGAAATCCGAAATATCGTTTCATTCTTTCGCTGCGAGATGTCTGACCTCCGGCTTCGACCTCGACAGCATCGCATCGTTCGGCATGTCCGTTGGGTTTCCATCAGACTGCAAACCAGCCCGCAACAGATCTACAGGCCCGCAGACAGCGGCAAGCAAACAAGCGAAAGTACGAACGAGCAAACGAACGTGCGGGCAGAGCGAAAAGCACAAGATTTCCCTAAACTGCCTCTCTGTTCGGCGAATTCGGTTCCAATCCCAATGGGAGGCACAAACCTAACCGGAGATACAGAGACGAAAGACGAATTCAAGTCGAGTTCAATTCGTCTGCCTCGGGGAGAGCTAGTTGCTTGTGCCACTTCAGCGTGTCTTCCGCGATCACGCATCGCCCCCCCCCTCTCTCTCGACCGAGCTACTGTGTATGTTGACACTACAACGAGGCGAGTTTCCTCGATCATCCGAATCGCAGAGAAGCCCGATGGTGTCCCATCGGCCGCTTGAGGTCGATGCATTTGAGTCGTTCTCCGTTCTGGGGCTGATATTTGTGCTCGGTCGTCCCGGAGAATTCGGGCCTCGTTCACGTCCTGGGGTCTGTCAATTTTCCGTCCCACGGACAACACTCCCCCCGCATTCATCTGGGTCCTCGTTCGCCAGACCCAGGGTCCCACCTGTGACACCTCCACGCCTCGGCCGAGAGGGATTTCGGAGGAGAACGATCATTATCCGCCTTCGAGTCGAGAATGCTGGAAAGCTCGTTGCCATCATCGTGACGAGCTCAGGTGCGGCAAGCAGAATACTCCGACAGCTCGATGACCACGGTCGTACGTCTTCAAGTTTCTCTCGTCGCTGTTGTGACAAGCCAAGTCGTATCCGCTGAGATGGTCACTTCAGCAGTTCACTTGTTATGGGCCCGCAGCTCCACTCCAGCAACTCCGTATCCCGTTTGTTTTTCTTCGCTTAGGCTTGAACAACATGCCTCGATACCACTCGCTCGCGCTGGTTCGATACACAGCCTGCTCGAGCGAGCGAGATGCCTTTTCGAAGCCATCCCGGCAATATCGCAGGGCTCGGACCCTGGAGCGGGAGCTTGCTCTTCCATGGAGATGGGGAAAAAAGTTTGTCTTCCGTTTCCGCATGAGACGTCGTTGCGGGTTCACCGTTTTGGGAGCTGTCGGCAAGCTCTGGAGAGTCATAGACTTTCAGCTGAGCGTTTCGCATTTCATTCGATGGACATGGAATCTCTCAAGCCGAGCTCGGTTCGAAGAGGTATAGCACCTCATGGACGAATTGAACGAGGATCGGCGAGAAGTCTTGAGTTCGGAGAGAATTTCAAAGGGAGATGCAAGAGCTTCCACGAGATGCGAGGGCAGTCTTCCTTCACTAGCCGGAAGAAAAACCCTCTAATTGCTTCACGTGTCTTTCATTCTCATCCACGCTCCTCGTCGCATAGCCTCGAGCTTTGGGGTGCACCGAGTGCTCATGATTCATGATGATATGATGGGATGTATGCATCCATTGGTCGAAGCATGAATATCATGAGCCGTAATGAGCATCCACTAATGGTCTTGTCTACTGATTCCCAGGATTTTCTGCTCTCGTGATGTGTTCTACGTTCATACTCGATCGGACATTCTTTTTGCTGAGCGATGAGCTTCTTTCCTTTTATCTGGTCCTCCGTGGATAATGTTCTGTCTGATAATTATTTGAGAGCTGCTTTTGACTTCAGTATTCCGTGCTGGAAACCGCGTAGCTTCTCTCGCGCTTTGGACTCTAAGAAACCGACTTCGCGATTCCTACACGTCGCGAAGGAAATTGTCAGCGGGAAAACTGCCAAAATCCCCGCTTCGCTATCGCTTGCAGTTTTTCACGCTTGGAACGAGTTGTTCGACACGTTTCGAAAGTGGTCCGTTTCGGTGGCTGGCAGGAACTGCGTGTTTGTCTGGGTAGTTGCAGCGAGCAACAGACGTCTCGCCAAGACACGCATTGATGGTAACGTTTGTTCATCCTCGGACACAGAATGCCTACTGAAAGGACGACTGTATCCGAGATCGTTCGTCTGTGAATACAACCATGGCGGACGTGCTTTACGAGACCGAAACCTCACTCGTGATGTTTCGTACGCTAGTCTCCTCGCTGCGACACACGGCTACCTAGCGAGCGAAGTCGGTTTTCGTACGTATCCAGCGATTGATCCTGCGACGCGTACTAAAAAAGATCGGAGGCGTCCCGCAGCGTTTCTCGCGTTCATCTCAACCACAAACCGTCCAATCGGTGATAGGAGTCATCTCCATACTCACCGGTAAGAACGCAATCGACGCAGCCCGCCCGAACGGAAGTTCTTCATGCGGACTCGCTCTCAGCTTTACGTATGCGGCTCGCATACACGACGATTGTTCGAAGACGACAACTACGATTGTAGAAGCATTGACGACGACGTCGCGATCGTACGTCCATACATGGTTTTCGGTCGAGCGACATATGGCCAGCAAGGAGAGCCAAGCGGACGACTGCACAACGTTGCATTCAAGGAAGAACCTGCGCCTGGAGCAAAAAGCCTGGCTTCGTTGCTTCGTCCATCGTTGTGTTGTTTGCCAACATCAGCTCGCAAGCCACCATCAGCCAACATCTGCAGCAGGAGCAAGGCTCTCGGCTGCGATCCCGCCTTCTGTAACGAGTGTTTCGCGACCTCGTTGTGCTCTCCGGACAGGGAAGCGCACCCGAGTGTCAGTGAAATCCATGAGGGCTGCAGACTGCATGGATTTGCTTTGTTCCGGACGAAAAACCCGTGTCGGATAACTCCTAATTCCCTACCCAGAGGAGAACGAATCCGCCGAGTAGGGATAGGATTCAAAGGCGAGATAGCACGATAGCGATTCCTTCCGTCCCAAGCTGCCTATCCGCATCGATCCCCTCGGACGACGGAAAACGAGCTTTCGAAACGGTTCGTACATCACATAAGGGTTTTCATTGACTTTGCTGACGTTCTTTCATGCGGGAGGTCGCTACTCCGAATTAGGCAGCCGCCCGCCCTTCACTTGGGCCCAAATCGCTTTGAGAGGGTCTCCGCTTTCTTCCGATGCATGCCCCGAGCTCAGTCGACCGACCGTTATGAGCCGCAAAAATCCTGAATGGACGAAACATGAAAAGGGATTTCAAGAGAAAGAGGGAGAGAGTGCGAAGCGGGAAAAATCAACGAGTTCGCATCGCATTTCCGCAATAGAGGGGCGACTCAGGAGTTCCCGGTATTCCTTATGTTCTACGCTCGCTCTCGAGTGAACTCGAAAGCCTCTATACGTCAGTGTGTTGTTTGGAAGGGAGCTACGGATAATTAAGCCTGCTTCTCCATCGGCGTGTCTTGGATATACGCTGAGGGCCATAACACCTCCCACTAGTGGTGTGATAGAGCCGAGCGTAACGGATCCGTTCCGAGAGACGAGCAGGCCATAACTTCAAGTTCACAGTGGGTACGAGAAATTCCTCTCGTTCGTCAGGAGGAAACGGGAAACACATGGATGAGACGAGTACCGAGACATAAGTCGTGGTATCGTGAATCGTGAACGACTCCAAAGGCTTCCATTCTCGAACGACTCTTGCATCGGAGGGCGAGGAATGGGCAACATCCCACCTCGAATTGGCTGTCGTCCGAGGGTCACCTGAGGCTTCATTGTTCTCAATGATGATAGAAACTGTAGGCTCGCGGAGTGCGAACGTATTCAGAGCTGAAATCTGACGGAAGCGTGAGAGAAGCGCGAAATCGGATACGCTCGTTCTGAATTACGTTTCCGAAGGCCGAACGTCTCTTGGTGACATGCGGCGCATACCGCATCGGTGGGGAGCGAACCTAGAGAGAGATGAGCACCACAATTCCAAGGGGGGAACCGATTGAAGTCTTTGTCCACCGTCGAGGGACGAGAAGGACCATTGATTCCGAACCCTGCGCGTTCCCCGAAGTTTCTCCTTTCGATACGACCTGGCTTGTGCCCTGACGCTCAGCCGGGAAGCCGGTCAAGCATTGAATATTAATGCAGAATAAAAGTAGCAGCCATTTACAGCCAGCGCTCTAGAGTCGAGCAACCGACGCGGCAAGGACGGAGCCTGAACTCCGACTGCACTGATGAAGAGCCCCAGAGGTTCAATGTCGCTAGGAGTCGGTGATTCAGCTGTTGCTGTTTTCGACTTGCGCGCTGAACGGCATTGTCCCATGGCGGGCGGCTCGTTCACGACGGAGAGCCTCCTTCGTTCGTCCGCATCGCTGTCGTGGTAGAAATATTCCACCGGTAGACGGAGACGAGGAACGATCGACTGACCTGAGATTTCTGATGCAATGATAGATAGGAGACGATCGTGAAGCGTAACACCGACTAGGGCGAATTTCGGCAGGAATTCCGTAGGGGACTCGTTTCGACATGAATTTCTCTGCGCAAAGTTTCGAGAGTGCTGGAGAGTTTCCGGACGAATTCCTAACCTGTTACGCCGATGTCCCATTACCCGAGAATCGCACGAGCCCGAGCTCGTCTAGTAGTGGAGTCCTTACTATTCATAGCAGATTATCCGAGTCCCTGCTAGGTGGGTGAAGCGCGGGTCCTTCGGTCGACTCACTCGGACCGCTATCAGTTTCTAATCAGTTTCTTGGTTGGGGCAGTTCTATCTGTAGGAGCGCGACTATGAATGTCGCACAACATCTTGGGTTTGAGGCGCTGCTCTTACTAAACCATTCGACTCCTTTGTTCTGAGAAGTAGCGAGCCTCGCGACTCTCTCAACAATGTCTAAAACTCTTTTCAAGTCTCGTAGACTCATCAAGTTCCCTTGCCCACCCACTCCGCTGAATACAATCTGCCCCGAAACCAGATAAAGATAATTGCTCGAAATTTCTCGACCGAGAGGGCGAACGGTCGTAGAAACTTTCTGCGGGGCTGGAGAGTTCTTCGAGAGCCTCAAAATCCGCGAATAAACAGCGGTAGGTATCTGATCAGCGGAATATTGTGATGAGCGATGAGGAATACGTTAGGGCGCCGAAGTCGGTATGAAATTCATTCCGGGGACTTCGGAGAAGCGACTGTCTACGAGCGTATGTCTCCGCCGGGATCAGTCGGAGGTTCCACAGACGGAGCAAATCTTCTGAATTCTCAGGTGGGGCCGGGGACACATGGAAAGCAGCCCTGTGGGGGTCGGCTGAACGGTCCCTCGTCAGAGAACGTTCATTTCTGGTTTCATTTCGCGGCGCAATCTATGCCATGCCATATATTGCACGACCAATAACACGATGAAGTTCAGGTGACGAGTTCCATCGATGTTTTCCCCGTCCGCTCGAGAGGGGAGTATGACATTCTGAAACCTGAGGCCCGGGCGAACTCCTAGTCGAGGAGCAATAATTATTACTGTCGGAGCCCGGAGAACTGTCGTCGTGTGTATACTCGCTGAAACTCAGCTCGTGTCGGTCTCACTATCAGAATGATTGTCACTTCGCGCTGGTCCCGAACGGCTAACTCTGCCTTCAACCTGTAGGTGGGACTCCACTCAAGGGGCGGATATCGGGCGGAAGATTGCAGGAAGATGTCGTAAAACATCCCACGCTTACGGAGTGAGACCCGTCGCGCAGGGAGTCCTCGATCAGCAGGTTTCTAAGGACAGGAAACTATTACAAATGGACTCGAGTTCCAGAGCGAAAGTAGCGACTACTCCTGGCAGACGGGACGTTCGAGAGTAAGAAATGGGGAAATGATATATACGGGACTTCTCCCCATGGACAATCTCGTATGCTCGGCCAGGATAAATTGAGCTCATATTTTTTTCGAGAACTACGCGCGGGTCCCACTACGCACATGCCTAAGCGAGTTCAGCGGTCGCTGATTCTTTTACGGTGAGTGTTCAGGCGGGAGGGGGGTGGCGCAGAGTGGCAGTTCCGAATTACGTATGCGAAACAGGAAAAGGCGGCTGGCATGCGAAAAATAACAGCAGAGAACCTGTCCCATCGCATCGGAATGCGCGATTCGGACAGAACGAGGGACGATTATATGTGGGAGACAACGTTCTCTGACGAGGGACCGTTTAGCCGACCCTCGTCAGAGAAGTGTTGGCGAGTGACGACGAGCAGACGACTCATTATTATCAGAGCGAACACAGATTCATCCACAGAGAGAGAACGAATCGACCTTAGCGAATGGGTTTTATCGGGACAAGGGGAAAGGATCTGTCGGGAGAAGAGTGCCACGAAGCCATTTGTACATCGTCAGGTCGGCAAATGCCTTCTCTCTACCGAGTCCCATAGGTGCATTTAACGTTATCGCCGGCAGCGCTTGTCTGCTCACTCACGCACGCACGCGAAGATCTCTCCTCCTACCTGCTGCTGCTGCTGCCGATTGTCCCTCCAACCCAGCGACTGCTACCTGCTCGCCTTCGCAGCCCCCACCTGTTCAGTGGCGAGAGGAGCTCATCTCCGCCGCTCTGATCCAAGGAGACATCAGGGAACGCCTCGGATTACACTCAGAGAGCGCTGAATTCCTGATTACATATCCATGCCGAGTGGACTCTCACACGTCCTGCAGGCTGTGCTGTCCTGCCGCTGGGCATATTCTCCTCGCAGAAATCCAATGTGACCGAGTAGCGTTTTTCGCCTTCCATGCCCAGTGCTCCGCAATCAGCTAATTCCAGATCCGAATCGGCTTTTCGATGAAGGTTGGGAGGCTTCCGATATCAGTCTCCATTGACGTCGCGGCATTCTCGGCGCCCTTTGAGATGTCTCTCCTATTTCAGTTTGATATCATGCTCTCGAATTGGGCTCGAGCGGTCTTGAACGTGGAACTCACAGGGTACGATTCGACTCGGTTGCCTCAGTCAGCCTTATTCTGACCGTCTTGGTTTGTAAACATACACTCACCTGCGGCGTGCCTCCCGCTGGATTCATATGATGCTTATGCAGGAAAGCCACGCAATGATCCGATGCAAAGCGTAGGCAGGCAGGAGAGACGAGCCTGGAAAGCTATATTTGGGAACCAGCTCAGCTACAAGGTTTCATTAGGCAGAGTGAAACATTCCACTTGATAACATGAAGATGCGGAAACGACTTGCAGTATAAGTAAGCATCCTGGAGCAAGCGAATTTTCCCTCAGGTCGACATGCTGTTGGGTCGTTCCAAGCGAACAATAACACTTATTTTGTGCCCCGAATAGAAATGAATGCCGGGCTTGTTGGTCGCGATCTTCGTATTTACCTACTACTCTGATAGTCTCTAATGCTCGTTGCCTTTCACTTGGCGTACCGCGTACGCTGCTGAGCGACCATTTAGCGAACGGAATGTACTCGCTTAATTGGAATTCATACGTCTTCACTCGCATCTCGCATATCTGGCTAGCTTACCACATGGGGGGACTCATTTGTTGAGTCCCAGCAGTAGCAGAAGCCCGCCGCGGACCCGCTCGTCCATCGCATTTGGTCGCCGCCGTCGTCGTTCGGCCTTTATTCACCTCTAGTTCATTCGGTCATCGCCGCTTGCCTCCCCTCGTTCTCGGTGGTTGATGTTGCGGCTCTGCGCGGATAAAAGGGCAGGACGATCGGTTGGCAGCGTCACTTGATCTATGGGCTGATGTTTTATGGAAAGGACCGCTAGCGTGGCTCGCGTACAATCAAACTGTAATTCATTGAATGTTCTATCTGCCATTTTTCCGACTCCTTTCCCACGAGTTATGCGGGGGAATTCCACCAGTACGGTCTCCTCACGTCCCGTTTTTCTTTTCGCTCGTATCACGAGTCGATGGCGGGCCCAGGATGCTCCGTCGATCAGATTGGTCAGTTTAAAACGTATTTGATGTACTCAAGGCGGGTTGTGCCGTCTCAGCTCACAGCTCCAATATTGCGGTCTATATCTGTTAGGAGGGAGCCAGCCGAAAAACGATTCCGTTTGTTGAGAGTTCGCTTCCTCGGGTGAGGGGAGCTGAGTCAAGCACAAAAACCGACCAAAAAAAAGGCATTTCAGCAAAACTTGCGACCGACTCGAGTAACACCTCAATGCAATCTAGAAAGCCGAGTCAACAGTGACTCATAAAAACGCGGAAGTTCTCTCACTTCGCGACCTTCCTTCGACACACGTGTCCCGGGTGGGGTTCTCGTGTAGGAACCAAAGTGAAGCTTTCCAGCCGCGTTGGGTTGGCAGAGATTCTTCCAGTGGCTCGCCGGGGCATCGAAGGAGTTCCATTTCATTCCTCGTCGGTCGTCTCCCATGGAATCTGCCCCCTGTCGTTCGCGGAGTCTCTGCTGATGTTCATTTTCTCGCTCCCGCCGATTCCGAAGAGCTCACATTCGACAAACGTGATCCAGTCCTGTCAGACCCACAGAGAGGAAAGCCGGTCCGACAAGCAGACTCCTCGTTTGACACATGGTTGAAAGTTCGACAGGAGACCAAGTCCTTCGACATCGACACCGAGGAAGCCGAGTGAGAAAGTTCCCCACAAGGATCATTCGAGAAACGTGAGCCACGCTGAAACATTCAGCGAGAAAGATACTCCAGAGTCTGTTCGAACAATCACGGATGAGACACAATCGTTCGCTTAATCTCTGAGTTCCCTCGACCTCGTCGATCCATCAAGTGTCGAACAGCCTTAGGGAAGCAATCAAACCTCGGGACGGCGCGAAATCCCCTCGAGCACGAAATGAGCGCAACCCTCAAACAACCTCTATAATCGATTATGGCCCCTCAGCGAAGTTCATGCATAGAATAAATGCTCATTCAGGCACATGCTCCCCCGAATCGACCTGTAGGAGGACGCTGCGTCTGCTAGGATGCCAGATCCTTAGAAGACAGCTCGGATCGTCGCCCTGACGGAGGGCTGAACTCCGGATTGAGACCCCGTCGAAGGATAAACGATGCGGAACCTCCTTCTCTCCCGAAGCCTCCTGAGTACATAAAATACTCGTCCCCAGGGCTTGGAAAGAGAGCGATACGCGTCGATGGCAGACGTACGGGAAGATGACGAGGCCAATAAGCACTAGTTCCCTTCCTTTGCTCCCCTTCAATTTGAAGCCCCGTGAACCTCCCCCTTTTTCGCTTCCATGAGGAGTTCGCTGCTTGTGCATGCGATCGCGCTACGTAATACCACACGTGGTTCCCGGATATATTTCGTGGACTTCCCTCGATGTCGGATCGGGATCAATTTAGTGAGGGAAAGAGGTACAACTCGCGGATATCACGGGATAAACCTTACCAGATTTAAAATCAAAGGTGAAGAGAACTCCCTGACAATGCTGAATGGGCGAAGAAATATGACGACGGAGAGAGATTGGTCATCCCTGGGTGGGGGTTTTATCCGAAGCCTTTAGTTAGAAATCCTCTGACAGACTCTTCGCACAGGGACGATGAAGGCACCTGGATCTATGTAAGAAAAACACAGGGGAGTCATTGGAGGAATCAACCGAGGGAGTCTCGGGAAGAAGCCTTGGGTATCTTGACGATGGATCGTGGTCCAGTATTTGTGATATGTCAGGAAGCTTGCTCGCGGAGAGCGGCGCACGTCAAAATCCGCTCAAGTATACCCGAGGGCTCCGGCATACATTATGAGGCGAATACAAACCCGAGAACCTCGTATGGAATTCATTAGCGGAGAACGAGACCGGATGGGTCGCGTTCCGAGGGAGCAATACCTACATGGATACATCTAGTTTACATATTTACTTGGAAAAAAAAATCGTGCGCGTGCGCTCGAGCTCCGCACGAAATAGTAAGAACGGAATAGAGGACGAGACCGAAGTTTGGACCGCCAGGAACTCGGGAGAAGCGTCCCAGTGGAATACGTGCTCCCATGGAGAAGCTTTCCGAAAAAGTGAAACTACCGGAGACGAAAACGGAAAAAAAAACAAGGAGTTATTCGTTAGCGACGCTGTTCTCAGTCGTTTCTGAGAGCCGACAGTCGCTGTGAATTGTTTCAGCGCTGTCGTAGAAGAAACACTTCCATCAAGCCGAGGAGCGGAGCATCCGGAAGTCGACGGTATAGCGCGGGTGAGAAAGAGCTAAATAAATCGCCCGTGGGCACATCAAGTCTCGCAAAGCGGATTCCGAACCAGCTCTTTAGTCTAACGACGGCTCCAAGCGCAACCTCGGGTGGCGCCGTTCCTCGAAGCGCGTTGCGTTGTCTCCGCTTGTCTCTTATCGTTGTGTGTGCCCAACCACGTTTCAACGCTGTTCCGCCCCGTCCTCCACCCGCACACCATACCTAGGATTTTTCCGTGCTTTCCCGCTCTGGGAATTCCCGGAACGGCGCGGAATGCTAGCCGAACGTTTCACACGTCCTTATATTCTCGCTCCGCCCCGGGCGTCCTGTTTTTGTGATTTAGCTACTTGAGCACGCGGCTGAATCCGTTTTCTATTCACGATTTGCTTCGTCCATGCATAATACATACCGGAAAAGAGTTCGGCTGGGATAATGGGGATATGTCAGCCGCCTTTCCGTGCGAGGATATCTCTTACGCAAGAAGGTATTGCGAGGGGTATAGTCTTCTCGGAACCGGCGCCGGCCTTGCGATGAAGATTTCCCAAGCAGCAATCTTATGATTTTCACGTGAATTTCAAGCTACATCGTTTCATGTTTTCCCGGGCTGCGTTTGTTTCGAGGCAGATGCGAAGCAGGTACGGTGGGACTCCGCTATGATGTAGACCAGCTCGTCAAATCCAGCGCCAAGGTTGAAGAAGAAGGCTCACAACGAAGGCACCTACGTACTCAGATCTGACATCAAAGGCAGCTCGGATGAGACCCTGTGCTTGTAGAGCAATTAGCTTTTTGCTGTTTGGACTGCATGCCGCATCGCTCGCAGAAGGAACTCATTAAAGAGACCCGCCGCAGTAATGATAGACAAGAATCCGAGTGCGAAGACCGATGCAGATCTGAGGCGCATCCGCTGGAGCTAATACATTTATTCACGGGGAAGGAGGGCCTCGTTTCTCGTCCCAAAATATATCACGATGCGGAGGTCCTCAGTTTCGAGGTCGCTATGAAAATGTGTGGAGCTTGGAAGCATCTGATTTCACTGCAGCGATTTCCACCCCTGTCTCGTGGACAGAACAAAATGATTAGATATGGATAGCTGGAGCTCCTCAGGAATCATCATTATCAAAGACAGCTGTAGAAGAAACCCGCAGCCTGACATGTAGGGAGATATCTGCGTCGACATTCTCTAGTCGACTTGATCGAGAGAAATGCGTCCTGTACGGGGCTCGTTTTTCACCGAACTTGACTACGGGTCGAGTCGTTGCATTTCATGATTAGTCAGCTCGTCCATAGGAGCGCGGCTTGCAGCAAGATGAAGCCGAGTTGACTCGGAGAGGCATAAACCAGATAAGGAACGAGCCGTAAAACGGGCGACTTCCGACAGAAACTTTCGACATTGCGAGTCTCGTTCGCGACTTAGTCTGTTCGACTCGTTTTTGCGATGTCTGCTTCTGAGGCTATCTCAAGCGGCTCGTCCATCAGTCTGTTAGGCACGGGTCCGCCCGGGGTCTGGCCAGAAGGAGAAGGACGAATGCCTGAGAGAACGCTAAAAAAGACCAAAGCGGACAGCGAGTGATTGCATCATGTAAAGAGCATATGGTACTAAGGCACAATCCGCTCTGTTTGCCGACTGCTTGAATTCAGTCCCGAAGACCGTCATTCGCTAAATCGCGGCGCGTAGGATCCAATCTTGATTGAGTGAGCGGTAACGAGTGACATGTCCGCATCAAGGAGAACGTTCGTCGGACGAGTCAGATTCCTAACGGGATGAATTCATTATTCAAAAACCAAGCCCCAATCTGCGATGCAATATGGAGCGGCATTCGTGATATCGCTGCGAGAGAATGGAGACAGGAAACAAGTTGAGTTTGAGTGAAGTTTTACGTTTGGTGTTTTTGTTTCCCTTGGGCGAGATTAGTGAGGAAGTCGGTGCTTGCTAAAGTTTTGCTTGATACCCGAGCTCTGGTCTTTTGACAGGTAGCAAACTATTATAACTCGATTGAGCCGAACTCTACTATGTCGTGATCGGTGCTCTCGCCCGCATCGCCGTAGGTGCGTTTACGTATAAGTTTACGTATTATTATATGCATCGAGTTTTGTTTCCTCACTTACGCTCGTATCGGTTTTTGCAAGTCCGCCGTTTTTGCCCAACGTGCATTCAGATATTTGCCTTGACTACGAGAGTAGTTCGGCTCGACTCCAGATCTGCACGACGCTGTTTGACGAATCAGGCTTAAGTTGCTCATCATATATTAAGTCTGAAGGGAGAGGATATAGCTGAAGATGTCAGGAAGGAGATGTTGTTACTCGTTCGCGCTCGGGCAGTGAAGCCTTCTTCGCTTCGCGACTCCTACCTACCTATCTAACGTGTGAGGAAGCTTAATGGAGCATAGCGGAACCATGAGGGGGCCGACAAGTTACGATGATATCGCGACGCGTCCCTGGAACAGTAGTATTCCAGGCTCCGTCCTCTCTCCCCGTAGGCTTCCGGATGAATATGTCCTTGGTATGTTACTGACAATCTGCATATTCAAAAACCTCAGTGACTACCCGAACGGAAAGAGGTAATCGTAGGCCTATTCACGAGCTTATGAAATGATCGTATCCGAGGTCGATCGAACATTGCCTAGCCTATTTCACGTCCCAAGCAAGTGACGAAGGCGAACGTCTCCTGCTGGTGTCTCCAGAGGGTCGTTCCCAGCCCCGTTTGGGGCTGCGGTAGCCATAGCCTCAGATCAATGTGATCGATACCGATGAACGGATTAGGGGAGTCAGACACACGTTCGCTCCTACGTGTAGGCGCTTGGTGACCACCCGGTAGTAGGACAAGGTGTTTGTTTCTCACCGAGTGCGCTCCGAACCCATCGGGTCGAGCTCGACGAAAATTCCTGGAAGGAAGGGCGCGGCGGGGGGCCCGATTCCTCTCAAGCACGTTAAATAATCCAGAGAACACTGGAAACCATCAAAGCATGAGAAGATTGATTGATCGATTTATCGCTCAACCAGGTTTGAATCGATCTCTCTCCATCCAGAGAGGATGATTATTCCTTATCGCGGAATCCTCATCGAGGAAGAGCATCTCTCGGACGACAAGCGGGATTCTATGATCTATGAACGATTCTATCTACGAATCGACTAGGAACTACCCTCTCACGGAATCCCTCCTCGTGGCGCAACACATCTGGTGTCTAACTCTTTTTCACAGATTTTTTTCTATCGGCGGTGTCCGTGATAAAAAATAACAACTCCGAAAAGCTGTACCCAAAGCTTTATGAAGGTGTTGGATGGTTTCTCTTCACCGGTGATGGATTATCGCTCCCTCTAAAAACTCGGAGGGAGAAGAGGGAGAGAAGTAGAGAGTACAAGCGACTCGAATGAGTCCCGTTAAATTTACTCTGCTTCCTCTGCGCTTTCCGTCGGTCGTCCCGTTCCCTTAGCTGTCCGTTTTGCGCTTCGCGACCGCGTAAGCTTGTGAACCCAGCCGAGGGTCCGAGCAAACGATTTGTTCCACGACATGGCGCGACGGTTTGTGAGAGCGTCGAGGGGGAAACAAGGCGAAGCGACGGGGTCATCAAGGTGAGAACATCGCTCTCGGCCGCGGGGGCAGCTGTCGCCAGCTAGAACCCCAACATGCATTTCCCGCGCCACGCAGCCTCCCCCTCAGTGTCATTGTGGGTTGACGAACGACGAGTCGAGCGGGGAGGTTTGAGAAGCAACGGAAGATAAGAGCTACATGAATGGCGCACGGTTATAGCTCTTCGGGGCTGGGTGGGCGTGAGGGGGAACAAGCGATGGGTTTGTCAAACTCTCCCGATTTGAGTCACTGCCGGAAGTCATGGAGCGAAGAATGAGGAACAAGGAGTTATCAACGTCCCGCTGCGATAAGAGCGGAAGGAACTTTCTCGGTTCTTGAGAATGCTACGATGAGCGAATCGAGCTCGACGGCGTTCAGGCCCAAGAGTTCCCTCGAAGTCATTCCCTGACGAACGAAACCTAACAACAAGCAGGATTTCGTATTCACCGGTCGAACCGAACCCGGGAGGAACCCCTGCTCCGCGGGGCAGAAACGACGGAAAGGGATTCGGAGGTACATTGTCTCGACCGGTGGATATCTCCAAGGTGCGGACCTCGGGCATAAAAACGAACTCTGCACCTTGCATTATTTTCCTGCGTTCGAACGCATTTGTTCCGAATCGGAATTATAAAAACACCCGGCTGGAGATGCCATAGTCTCCTTCCGGCACCGGTCCTCTCGTTTTTCGGGCAGCTCGAGAAATTCCCAAGCGGAAGTGGCAAGAACTCGAGAATCGTTATCCCGTCCGATTCCTAGGGGTAGAATAGTGCAGACTAGTCCAGTGCGAAGATACAAGAGAACCCCTCACGGAATTCCTCCGTCTTTTAGCCGAGCCTTGATTACACCTGCAGCAGCCGAGGAAAAATCGCAACACTTCCTTGCATTTTCTACAGTTTATTTCCCTTCTCCTCATGTATCCATTCTGTCATTTTGCATGCCATCCGGCTCCAGTTGCGTCTCGAAGCCCTCTTGAACTCGAACCTCGTCCTCCGTACATTTCCTCGTATACCATTCACAATGTAGGAGTCATTGCACCGAAGCCTGTACGGGGCGACCTGAAATGGAATAGAGAGAAACTTCAAATGACGACCGAACTCGCAGGCTGGCGCCTGGTGTGCGTGCGTTGTTTGAGGATTCCTTCCTAAATAGATTCGGCGGAACAAATATCGAAGTCCCGGCTCCGTCCGACGAAAAGCGATCGCTTGATTGCTCGAAAGTTTCGCTCCCAGAAAATGAGCTGCGGCTGGTGCGCGGTCCCACGTTCCGCTTCTACAATTTTAACCGCAAGTAATGCCAGCCACCTTTCGCGGCAACCTCGCTTCTGAGTGAGAGCACCGAAGCTCACTCATCCGCGGTGGCTCTTCCTTCTTAACGCGTCACTCATTTTACTCCGGGTAATGCCCATATGACGCTCGGACTGAGTATCGTCGTCATTGCCTTTTTTCTCGGTCCTCTGTCCTCTATCTCATCTTGGTAGCTCTCATTCTGGCTTCAAAGTTGTTTTATTCGTTACCTTGCTCTTTCTGATTTCATATTCCCCAACCCCCCTCGCCTGATATAAGGCGCCTGAGGCTTCTCTTCTTCGCTCTTTCCCAGAGCGCCCCTTTCTCTTCCGTTATCCATCTCCCTGTTTCCCATTCCTCGTTCCGTCTTCAGTCTCGCGCTTTTCCCCACCTCCAGTTTCATTCAATGAGAGAGCCGTCTATCCTCCGCTTTTGCTCTCCCCTCCGATTCCAGGTTCCGAACAAAGACCGCTCAGTTTGTGTGCAAGGTGGTGCATCTGACTGGCCGAGCTCAATCATCACGTGGCCGCGTTCCGCCCGCCGCGAGCTGTGTTTGCAGATTCGATGTTATAGTGGTTTGCTCTCAGTAGACTCATGCAGCGGCTCGCTCCGCCGCAATACTCATTGCTCCGCTGAATGTGTGAACCCTCCAATTAGGCAGAACTCACAGTCTTCGCAGAATATAACACATGGGGAGCTTGAATATTTCCGCCATTGAATAATTCACCCGTGATTCACCTCACCTGGTGACGATGGAAATGTTTCGAAACAAATCACCTGTCGATAAAAATTCGGTATCCCTGAAGCATCAAATCAGACCCGGCTGTCCCAACTCAGGCTGCCTGACAAAGGAGCGGTCCACGGCCTCAGACTGTACAAATAGACACGAGAGCAGTCGTTCACACCTAGACGCGCCTCGTCCCACAGGACGCGTCTCCAGCTGCCTTGTTCAGTTCATTTGTTTCCGAATTGTTTCCACAGACAGCTCGGCCTCCTGCTAATTTCCCCAACATCCGCTCCTTCTGCTAGCACTTAGTTAGCTGCGCCGCGCCATCCCACGCAGAACAACGTTGTAACTTATTTTGAAACTAATCGGCGGCTCAGGAGGAGGGTTTAAACTGTTCAGCTGATATTTTTTAGCGGGACTCGAGCGTTCTTAGCCCCGATCCGAGCGTAATCCTATTAAAATTCCGAAATTGTAACAATTAGTTTCACCGGACCGTCGCGGCCTGCCTCAGGCGCGAACGACTCGTGCAGGAGGACGAAGATAATTTGTTTGCATAAACTATTCGTTCCTCGCTTCTAGCCTAGGGCTAGAGCCCTGATCGGAGAGATATTGGATCTTTTAGCATCCGAGCGGTATCTGTAGGACTGAAATCTCCGGCATGTATGCATCATGAGGTAACCTCATTCCTGTTAAGGATTTCATTCCTGTCATTACTCGATTCTCGGAGATCGTCCAGAGTCCTAACAGCAGAGGAAGACAGCCCGCGGGTCGGGAGCTGCACGGGAGGACTCCGCTCGGTGTTTGCAATGAGGTGCTGAAACCGAGCACGCGATTCGTGTCGACGGTGCACCATTCATATCCAGCATCGGAATGAATGCGTGAGCACGCAATCTCTAACTAAGATCATCCCCGCCAGCTCCATTGTTTCCGACCCTTTGATGGGTTCGATCCCCTGACTTCGGAGAGGGACTTTTTTCGTTCGGCCTCCTCTCTTCGATTTTTGAAAAGGCTCGAAAAGGTTCGAGCGACCTGAACTCTGATGAGACCATCGAGCGGGCCGCAGTCCGTCCACTGATTGTGAGCTCTCGGAAAAACGGTTAAGCCTCCTCCATCTATGAAATAGGCGCTCAAATATTGATCTACGATCCACGCCATCTGCGCGGCTCTTGCGCAAGCGAGCGGGACATCTCGCAACTGGGCGTCTCGCTCGTTTCGCTATTCAATTCGGACCAGAAGCACTCCAAGCGATTCGCGAAGTTCATGTCCTGATAGCCAACGTGCGAGGCATTTCGGAATCGAACGAGCCCGCAGGAGAAGTCCTCGCGTTGCGACATGGCAGAGTAGGGGATTCCTCAGGGGGTTCCTTAGGGTAGGGGTTTCCGAGACGCTCACGAGTGAACATCGTATTCGATATCAAACCCTTCCCAAATGAGCCTCTTCTCAAAGGTATCACTGCGATTTCCGACGGCCAACGGTTGGCCCCAGCTCTAACCTGCCTCAGAAACGTGTTAGAATACCGACGGACGTATCGACGGGTGAGGTCATCTCCATTCACTCTCCTCGTGTATCCTCTCGCCCCCTGACAAGTCCTCGGGATAATTTACGGAGGGTCTAACTTCTAACCCATTCAAGGCTCGAGATTTCCAATTTTGACGTAGAGTGATGTCATACTTCTTTTATGACGGGCTGGCAGCCTCGGGTTAAGAAATCCTATCCAGTTTGCCGCTCCGAGATTGTTCAAAGACATGAGTTTTTGAAGCTCCATACTAATCCGACGATGCCTCCAATTTTTTCTCTGGAAAACTGAAAGGGGCGAAATTTCCAGAGAGGGAGCCGCGACTCCTCCCAAGTTGGCATCGGCAAAAAAAAATTGTGTGACATTTCGGCCCCCGGCGTCCTGTTTCCCATGCGCGAAGCCAGAACAGCGCCTCTTACAAACGACAGATTAGGCTGCAATCTTCATGGAGGCTCATGAACCTCGGTGAGTTGAGCAATGCGGCCCGCCGATCTCATGGAATCCATGGAATTTCGGGAAGCACCCTGTTTTTTCCAGTCGATTGCGCTCGTCATAATTCTGCGGGCCCGATGCACGAGTCATTAATGTCGTCATCACTTAGGCACCCGGCTTTCTTGTCTCTTCTTTTGAGTAAGAGACATCATATCAGAAGTTCCTGACGAGTGCGAGAGAAAGACCATATGGAAAACTCGGGATCCGCATTCCAAGCCCCCGAGGACAGAAGCTCCCGTAAAACTGGCTTAACTTATGACGATCCGTGTGATGGAACCCGTGCACGGCGTCATCCGCTAGACTTTTCATGTGCGAATTTTTTTCTCACGCGAGGATAGGAATACGAAAAATTCCTATCTCCCTGGCGGAGACGAGATTTCTTTGAAACAAAGGGTCGGGAGATTAAAAAAGGAATGTTTCCGTATTCCCAAGGATCTCGTGCCCCTCTCGGGATATCTTATCTTCTCGGCACGCTCTGCACAAAGCACGAAGAAAATTGATGAAGAAATTGCGTCACCGAGATCGTCTGGGATCCAAATTGAACGTCACAGACATCCCCTGAATGCCCTCTTGCTCAGGATGAATTACTCCAGAGAGCTGTTGTGTGCCGAGAGCAATGCGCCGACCTCGAGCCTCAAACAGATTGGCTTATTTCTCCTCGGTACCTCTTCAACTCGAATGCTCCGATTGCTGCTTTCGGTAGGCGTCGGGATTATAAAGTCTTCAGTTCCGAAGATCCTCCGTACACAGGAACCAGCGTCCCCCGTCCGGGTTTCCCGTTTGGACGAATATGAGGTCTCTTCATTCAGAGAATGCACATTCTGGAGGGAGATACTCTAGAATTGCTCCACTGGGTCCTTCCGTAGTGCCAAGAGCGCGGACCCACATCGGGTACCATGAGGACGGGAACCGGAATCTCGGCTCTTGGTTCCAATCAATGAATCGGTGTCACGAATGAGGCAGATCAGATGGCGCCTCAACTCAGATGGGGTGTTTTCCACCTGTTGAGTGACGACTGCGTAACACCGTCATATCGAAGGGAACCCGGCCGGCAGCATGGATCGAAACCACGCCACCTTCCACGCGAGCGGCGTCATCGCGGCTTTTTGGAGTGGAACGAACGTTTGCACAGTAAGCGACAGACGCTCTGACCACTCGACCATCCGCCGGAACGACGGAGTCGCGGCGCCCGTCTCGGCAGAAGAGGAGAAGAAACAAACGTCTCTGCTCGTTCGACTGTTCCCCGTTGCTCGATTGATCCTCAATCTATATCAGCTAATCATTCCTCGCCATTTCGGAGGTATTCACGATGTTCTCGATCGGTCTCCCCCATGATGAATTCATGTACATACACCCCCGACGAGTCCAAGACGTTCGCGCCGCGCGCGCACTTCAAACGCGGGGTGCCTGTTGGGAGCCGCCGGAATGCGCGGGGAAACGGGAGTCGCCAGCGGAAAATCGCGGAAATCTCCAAAACATATACCCTCTGATGTCGCAAGAGCGTACCGGTCCGAATGAGCTGAAAACCTCCGTCGGTTTCGGATATTCGCGAAACTACGGTCTCCTGGGTTTCGGAGCGGGCTCTGCGCCCGCCAAGTCGCTGGTCTGTGAACCGCAGAAAATCGCTTGGGGGGACTCGCTGGTTCCGACTGAATGACGAGGTGCTTATGCTGTGAGCTGTTAGGACAGACGAATGAATGACCGGAACGTCGGACGACCGGACGACTAGCTGTGCGGCTGGGCGCGCACGCGTTCTCTCCATCATCGCAGACGGAGGAAAGTCCGGGGGAAAAAGAGCGAGAAGTCCAATGATAGAGATGATCGTACTCTATTAAAAAAAGATCATTCGACTCGGGCCTCTCCGGAGAACTCTGCGCCTCTTTCGAATCACTGCCACAATGAGGGAAAATTCCCACGGGCGAAAATCCTCAAGACCTTCCGCTTCCTTGCAGGTGAGTGACGTCGGAAGAGAACGACGCGGGCTCTCCCCGCTCGGTAATCATTCCCTAAGAACTCAGCGTCGTATGTAATGGCTTGGGAAACTCCAACGATAAGACATCCTTCCCGGTCTGCATCTCGACCTTCGCTTCCTGATGAGGAGAACACCTCGTCTTCATGTTCAAGTTGACCGGATGATTTGCTGCTGTACAACAGCTATCTTCTGACCTTTACCCTTTCCGACACCCTAAAGATGGTAAACCTGTTCCCGAGCCCTTAATAGAGCGAAAATGGCTAGGTCATGGGATGAATATTCCGCGGAGCGCGGAGCGCGAAAAACGAAAATTTTCATCCTCGAGGGACTCCTATCGGATCAAGGGGAAAAAGCGCCCGAGAAGCCCCGCCTAGACAACCCACAAGCGAATCTCTCGAGAGGTCCTTGTCGCAGAGCCTCCAATCACTTGTCGATGCGAACTCATATCAAATGAAGCTTACAAGCCAGCCTGGGGTTGAATCGAGGGAATGCGTGGGAAGGATTCCGTTCTGCTGTCGGAAGAAGTGTTGCTCGACGGGGACTGCGCGAGGAGATTTTCTTTGAAGGCAGAGACTCGGGACGCTTGAATCCTCGAATGGTACCCGTGACTTTCAGCCCATGTGATCTGCCGCGATCCAGGTCCTATCTGAGCGGATTTTGATCTACCAGCCTCAACTAGTCGCAAGTCTCGAGGGCCGGGATCCGTTCGTGACGCGGCTTGGTAAGCCAGGTCCGTAAAGTTCTTTTTCATGCCGCGGAGATTCGAATTTTGCGGGGTTTCGGAGACTAAGAGCTCCTCTTTGTTGTCTCTTTGACGAGTGTCACCTTGGCTTTTCCTGTGATACGTCGCTTCTCGACTGAAATGTCTCGCTCTATTGAGGCGTCCCTCAGGTTTCCGCATGACATGACAGCACGCAAGATGGCGCACATTTTGTCATCACCGGGAGACTTGTATCAAAAATGAACCGACAAGGGCAACTGATTCCCAAAGAGGCCTCGTTGAGTCGCTCAAACTAATTATCGGTCCAAGCTCTTGACCGCTCCGCTGCACCCGATGGAGTCAATGCTGTGTTTGTTTTGAAAATCCAATCCTCTGTCGATGGTCCTTGGGGTTTCGATCGGAATGTTCGCTCCGTAGTTCTCATCGATAACCTCTCGTCGATTCAAATCCCAGCAATTTTCCCATTGGTCTCTCTGACAGTGCAGCCCGGAGTTCCCGACCCAAATTCATTCGAGCATCGTCAAGTATTATTTAGACCCCGTTCAACTGAGTACTCATACTCCGCCTTGTGTAGACTTATGTCCGAATTTATCCGATTCGAAGCGGCAACCCAATGGTGAAACTCGTTTCTGAACTTCCCGCAAAAGAATCGTCCCAAACGTGGGGAATCACAAGTTCTTGCGATGAACGAGTGCAGGACGCGGCTACGGTGGGAGAACGAGGCACGAATTCGAGCTCATTGAAGCCGGGGAAACATTGTCTGCCGGTCACCGACACTCGCGTTTCTCCTTAGCGTTCCCAATTGTCGCCCGGCCACGATTACTAATAAGTCGCTGGGCAAGTTGCGCCTCGTCGTTTTTTCTCGAACGAGCAATTCACTCGAGTTTCCTGCATTGTGAAGGGCAAACGATGTGCGCCCCTCCAATTCTCGCTTCCAACGACGGGGAGAAAAACACGTGCCGGGAATCTAAACCGTAAAAAGAAGAGTCCTGAAAGTGGTCTGAGACGCAATGACATTCCGAGATGGAACATTCGAGCTTTCGGAATAATTAGCGCGACGGCCAATCTTCCGGCGACCCCAAACCTCCCATATGGGGCGACGGCCTGTATCCATGGATTCAGTTTCCGAGTTCCCTCCGGGTACTGCGGCAAAGAGGGCTCGAATTCCCGATTGATGACGTAGATGGTGTCTTCTACCTACGAAACGACGATCCGAGGGCGGATAGAGTTTCTCTCTTGGATCGGAGCTGCACTGAGCTTGGAAAGCTTCTTGCGTCCGCCTGAACGAATGTTCGGGGAAATCCATCTTGCGATTCAGCAAGCGCTTGACAACAGCTCCGAATCCGTATCGAAAGTTCCAGTGTAAACCCCAAACCGCATGGGTGCGTGGATCTGTAGTATTTTTTAGACCACCAACGACACGGTTCAGCTTCGGTAAACCGCTGGCAAGCGGAACGCTCACCGAACCCTTCATACGGTCGGTGACTTGGAGCGGGATTCCTCGACGCTTTGCGTCTGTCGCACTACGAAGCAAACCTTCCGTGTCGTACCAATGATTCTACCGGAGGCGACCTTAGGTTGTCCCATCGAAACGTCCGCAGAGACTGTGGAGACCTGCAGACATTTAGATATTGCTTTCTTATTGAGCTCCCCATCCGGTTTTTGCCCGTTCTCAGGTCAGGCCCTCCGAGCTTCCAAAAGATCGGTGTGACACCGCCCGGTGGCAGCGGAAACTCCCCCTTTTTCGACTCCATCAAGAAGCCCGGTCGTCCGGCTCCGGATCTAAATGGACCCGGAAAAGTTCCCTGATTGTGAATGCGCAGTGTTACGCGGCAGTGCTATCGCAACCTTTCCGAAGACGACGCTTGATGAGGAGCTTCCCTGCCTCATCGGGGGAACTTTGCGAGGAAGAGCAGTTACGAAATAAGCAGAATTTTTGACGGTCGGGGTCCTCTCCGGATACTGACCGCATAATAGGCCTCAAATATGTCCTCGGATGGCAGGAGGATGGTGACTAGCAAGCGGAATATGTCCTCGGATGGCAAGAGAATGGTGACTAGATGTCTGTTTCCGATGGAAGGAAGTTCCGTCATTGACTCCCGTCTTCGATGTGCTCGTACCGGAGAGCGAGAGTTTGGAAAAACAGCTGGAGGAAAAGAGGAGCCACCGAGCGATGTGGAGATTGTCTGTTTATTTGTTTGTGCCGGCGACGGTCTCGCGTTCGCGGGATGTCACGCCGCGCCGCCGCCAGCTCGTTCGCGGCTGCGCGAGCCGCATTCTGAGGATTTGTTGGGGATTGGAGCGGAACGCGCCGATTGCTCTTCGGCAGCAATCAGAGAACGAGATACGCTATGGATATCCATCAAGCATCGTTTCTCCCCGTCGCTTTTCTTTCCTGCAACGCTGCGTGGAGCCTCACCAAACATCCGCGAGCGATTCCGGTCGAGTAGCGAGGGTGTTTAATTTATCTGGAGTTCTATCCAATTACCGCGTTTACCACGCATTGCCGACCAATCATTAGCGCGAGGTCAGACCTCGCTGACCCTCATGAGCGAAGTTGGTCACCAACCCGGAACGGACACCGAGGGATTTAGGATTCCCGATGGCTCAGGTCCGGGTCGAGAGGATACTTGACTCAGGTACGCTATTGGACCTGCCAAATAAGTTTTGAAATCAATTTCCGAGAGGAATTTCCGACTGCTGGATTCATACATCCGTTAATTCGTCGTCTCGGTCTCAAGGAATGCCCAGGGGAAAGTGCTCGCCCCAATTCCAATGCGAGGATTGATTTCGGACCATACGACTTTCTTTCGACGGATATGGGAAGACACTGATGAGTTGTAAGTGGGCCTTCCGACGGATCCGGATCCGCGGATCCGGCACGCAAGATTTTTCAGACTTCCGCGAATGCAATCGACTGGATTCTGGACTCAATGTACATTGGTATATGAGAATGCGTGGAATATCATCTCCGCACCTGGTTGAGAGCCGGCAGATCCGCGGATCCTGGGGAAAACTGTCGATCTTTGGAAGGCCTAGTTGTAAGTCGCTGATGAGCTGGGCACCCCGCTTGAGGAGCTCCTTCGTAGCGAATCCGCGGCTTTGCCGGGACTGGAGCCCGTCGGATCAAGCTCGACCTCCGCAGCCTCTGCTTCCTTGTCCCTTTGCCCAGAAGTTTGTTGATTGGACACATCCAAGCGTTCCTGCTGAAACGCTTGTCGATTATCATAAGCGACGACTCCACCTAGCTCTAAATGGATGGGAATATGATGGGTCATTTAATCGGTCGTTTTCCCCCGTCGAGCTGGAGCTCCTCCATCAAACGGTCGCTCACTTTCCGATCCGAAGAGCTCGCCAAGGTCCACTGAGCGGAAGCGCGAGCTGGATGGCAGCTCAGCGCGCAAGTTGGCTTCGCTGGATCTGAACTATATAGAGAGAAGAAATAGCGGGGACTTCTCAAAATAAGGCCTTGGCTTTTTGTTGTTCTTCCTCCACTTTCCAAACAGTCCGTTTCAGTTTCGGGAGGGATCGACGAAGTCTATTTCGATCTGAATTCCTCCCACAACAGTCTGCGGAGGCTGTTACGCTATTCTCTCCCGCTTCAGCCTGCACAGGGAAAACAGTGAGGAGGGTAGCAAGAGGTCCGTGGAGGTTATGACTACGTCCGGCATCAGTTTCATCTGCAATGAATGGTTTTTCTCGTCACGGGCGCCAGAGCGATGCACCGGTCAGATGAGCGAGCGGCCGAGAGATGTAAATGCATTTCCAGGTGGAGCCGACTCCTCCCGGGAGTAATAGCGAGACGTTACATTTACAGCATCGAATCTGTCGCTTCCAGAGAGGAGGAGACGACGTGTCGGAGAGGCTCTGCTTTGATTCGTCTCCTCACTCATCGTAGATTAAAAGTCTCCCGTGAATCACTCGGAGAGTTACGCTGCTGACGAACAGTTAGCTTCTGAGGGAGCATCTCAGCTCAATTTGGCAATGATTTATTGTGCGAAGGAACTCAGAGCGATGAAAAATCGATGACATCATGCGGATCTGAGCTCACTGAGCTCCCGAGTCCCGAAAAACCGTCAAATAGGATGAGGGAAGCTCCGGAAATACGGCACGGTCGCGTCACGAAGCCGGAACCGATGTTTGAGGGGCGTGAGCCGAATTCACGACAGGCGGAATTCTTCTCGCGCCGCAGACTCCACGTATACTCCGTTGCCGCGAGGAGTAATCTATCTCGGCTGCCGGCGGAGCTCTAGTTCTCCATTCACCAGGCACCGCTGCTTTCAAGACACATTCAGCGAATCTGTGTAATTTCAATAGTGGCCGAAACCTCCGAGTCTGATTACTGCTTCGATTCGGAAAAATTGGATGTTGGAAGGGCCCGCCCCCTTGAGAAAGTCCTTCGCATTCGGAAGGCACGGTGGTGTTTGTCACCGCGCGGCGACGTAAGTCGAGATGAACAGTCTGCTCGAGTTTGAAGCTTCCCGATAGAAGCTCCGCCGAGTTGGGATGTGGAGTCCTCGCGAACCGTGTATTGCTCTGTGAGTCGAGCACCTGTTGAGCCTCATACAGTGAAAGAGATCCAATGGTCCCATGTCAGATCGTTCTGGATCGTAAAGAATTCCCAATCCCCGCTGAGCCACAAGCCTTGTCGCTGAGAAGCAAGCGAAAGATATGAAGCGGGATTCCACGGGCGTAAATGAAAGAGAGGCGATCGAATCCGGACGCGATCTCCGAGGAGGGCGGTGCTATATCGAGCGAGTAATGGAAGAACGAAGTTCGCGAGACATATAAAAGCAGGTGAGCTCGATGATCATCAAAGAGATAAGAATTATAAGCACAAACGACAAAGAGCATCCTCCTACAATCCATCAACAATGAACGCCGCCAGCTCCAGTCCGACGCCGAAGAGAAAATGAGCGTGATGGTCGTGGAAAAGATTCGATCTGTCTCATGGCCTTCCTGTGCGATCCGAACAGTTCAGGATCCCAGTGTCCAAACAAATCCTGTCTGTCCGCGCGGCGTTTTGCGGAATGTCACCTATGGCTGGCGCTCGTGTGTTCCGCTGTCGAACCCTTGCGAGAGTACCTAAGACCGAAGGCACTGATTCCGAGACCAGCCAGCTCAGCTGAATCTCTTGTCACGACAGGAATGTGCGTTCAACGATCCCTCGTTTTGGGCATGGTATAATAATCGACGAGGTGGCTTGTTCCCAAACTTCCGTCTCGCGGCCGCTGAACGCGTCCTGTTACGCGGTGCCGTTCTTTCGGAATTAATTGTTCGTTCGCCGTTGTGCTAATTTGTTGTGGCTGGATCTCTCGTTCCAGAGCGCGTGGCCGCATCAGAAATGTCGTCAGCATGCTCGCGAACTTTGTTCGAGATTCAGGTAACAGAGCGGAAAATCTCGGATTCCGGAGCCTCGGTCTGGTCGGTTTGCTCTGAATTCTTTGAGGAAGTATCATATATTGCAATGATTGAATTCTGACGACCGAGTAGAAAGCCCCGAGCCCCTCACAGGGGTGCCAAGGGAAATTAGAACGCCAGCAGCTCCCGGAATCCGACGGGTGACACCCTGAAGAAAGGAAAGCGCCGAACAAGGCGCAGATTACCCGACCGCCTTCCAGGGTGAACGAATCCGAGGGGAGAGCCTTGCGTCCACCAGTACAGCTTCATGAGATTGCGTTCCGCAACCTACGACGGAGTTCACAGGGAGGGCCCGCGGCGATGCGAGCGGATTCGTTTGAATGGGAACACACCCTTCTTTGAGCTCCTTGGATTTTTTTCTGGCGCACCGGGTCTCATGAGAGCCCTTCACCGCATCTACCTAGCTGCGTCGAATCCAAATGGCCGACGGAAATTTCGCATATCTATCACAAAAAGCCCCGCGAGGGGTTGCGCGGGAGATACAGCGGAGCGAGAAGGCTCAGGGAGTATATGTATGAAGAGTTGAAAAACAGGGGCAGGTGTGGGGAAGGCATCGCTCAAGCACCGTAGAGGGACTCTAGGGCGGGAGACCTTGGATAGTACAAGAGAGGGAGATTCGGCGAGAGAGTCAGAGCACAAGGAGTCTCGGAGGATTCCGAAATCGGTCTGAGTTGTAGATAAGCAACGCAGATGATATCAAAGGATGGCGTGAGAAGCCGGAGAGGGAAAGAAAAGAGTAGCTTCGAGTATCACGGGTCAAAATGCCGGGACGCTCCCAAGATTGACCGGCTTCCCAAGTTCAGACTCGCTGTCCAGGAGAAACCATGCTGGGGTGCCCTCAGTTCGAAAAAGCAGCTTAAGAGACTTCGGATGTTTTTATGGTTTCATGACGACTTTTTTCTTTTGGAAATGAACGTCCCATCCCTGACTTATCTCCGAGCTCGGGCGACTGGAAATCAGTTCCCCCGCGGAGGTTTGATGCTATCCCGAGTTGGATTCCCTCGAGCTCGTTCCTACGAGGCTCCATCACCGTCCCGTTTCTCGAACGTTTCCTCGGGATAACCCGTGCCGTCTTCGGAATTCGAGGTTGCGCAATCGATCCAAGGTCTTTCCCTGATGGAAATAAGCTGATAACGATGAAGACATGCGTTTCGCGATTTGAGGAAAGGATGAACGTCCCGAGGGTCGAATGCGTGGGGAGTCGTGAAAGACGAGCATGAGTCATCATTTTCCTCCTAATAAGTGAAGTCAGCCTCCGAGAAAATCGCGAGAAAAAGCGAGAGGCTGTAGGTTGTGCTGATCGGCGAACTTTCCGGAGCTGGAATCCCGAGTCGCCGTCCTGCAGACATTCTTCATTCCGCTGAGCAGGAATCGCTCAGGATGTTCATTCAACAGATGAGTGAATGCTTTCAGTGTGCCCCATCGCCCCCAAGAGCACCTTGCTCGAGAAGCGAGGTCGAGAGAAAAAGGATCGTATCTGGCACGGCTCAGGAAGCAGCGTATGCGGGAATGGGGTCTCTCCGCAGTTCGTCCGGGCGGGGAAGAATCCCTCAGAGCAAAAGAGAAACACTCGGATAATTCTACGGCGCAGAATTAGACCCGCACAGCATCAGGGAGAGCTCGGGGCAGAATTCCTACCGGTTTCTTAAGTACCCACAAATCGTGTCGGATGATACGGTATTCAAATCATCTTCCGAAGTTGTAAGTCTTACAAGCTTGCCACTCGAAGTCCGGCATAAGTTGACGCTTCGTCTCCGGGTTCTGCGGATCGGACGATGATATTCTGATCCGGAATAGAGCCGGAGATTTTCCGCTCCGCAGTCTAGCCAATATGTTACGAGGAGCTCCCTTGAATATTGAATTTTAACGACCCTTTGAGTAATCCGTGTCCAGGCAACGTTCCAACTGGCTTTCTAAACTGAATTTCAGATTAGATTACGTCTCTAATGAGCAGCATTTCAAGCTGTTCGTGCGTGTTGAAGCCGAGCGTGCACGGCAGCGTGCCTAGATCAACAGAAGGCTAAGACCTCATTTCGACTGAGACTGACATGTATGCAACTCAGTGCAGCTGCCATGCATTCCACTTCTTTCTACGTGGGCGTTTTTGTTCTGCGTGTGTCCATTCCTCTCGTCCAATCGGAGAGAACTTCTTTCTCGCCAAGAGCTTTTCTGTGGAAGCCACCGTCGACGTCGCTGCTCGACTCGAGTCGCTCGATCGGATAGCTTGCTCAGCTCAGGAAACTATACCGGCTCGGGCTTGGATTCGAGCTCGAGATGAGCAAGGGATATGCGCCTCGAAGGGTGATCGACCCGCTTCGCCCGCATAAGCCCTTACCTGAGGGTGCACCGGAGCGGAGCTCATGATTCGACCTCTGTATACTCTCTCCAGCTGACCTCACGCTGCTCTTGCCGTTTCGCATCCGCGCATGGCTCCATCACGCATACCCAGTCATCTTCTTGGAAGTCGTTGCGGCAGGCTCCATCGCATGTCAAATGTTAGAGGTAGTAGCCCGCTTTTTCCTCAATGCGCTCGTCTCCAAAGTTGAGAGTCGAGGGCTACACTGCGTCCCTGTCGAGGTCTTCGTCCTAAGCCAGCCGGGGAATCAAGACCACAGTGGCAGAAAGCTCGGCTCGGGATGACAAGCTCCGTCAGAGCCTCGAACAGAGAAGTGAGGACCGAGGCCCCCGAAAACTTACTCCGCGAGTTCGTAAACCCGACAAACTTCTTCGATATTCGCGTCAGTGCGAGCGCGGGATCAACGATGCGACGATATTCTCACATTGAGAAGTTTCAGGGCAAAACGACCCAAATCCACTATCTTGGGTGATCTGGGAGCGTCGAGAAGTTTCGCTAGGAGTGAGGAATCTAGATGTGATCATGCCACCATCAGATAGGTACGACTCCAAGAATTGCGTAGAGTCCGAGAACGAATTTCGATGCTTAGAGATGTGAAACTCGTTCGAATCGGCTTGTTCACGAGCAAACTCTGCCATGAGAAGATCTGTAGCCCCTGCAACCGCACTTATCACGAGCCCGCTCAACGATACCCATGATTTGCCTCAAGGCTATTCAAATATCAATCCAGACTCTGCCATACGTAATGTCCGATGAAGCTCTCCAGAGCCTCGTCGAATGTTTGCGCAATGTCTCTCAGGTGACACGAGGAAGTCGAGGTATCTCCTCTTGGACAGCAATCGGGAGTTCAGCTGGAGGCGCGCGAGCGTAAGAGCGTCTCGCATTTCGAACACTCGTTATCAGCATGGATCTTCCACATATGCATACCTTCGAGAACAACTCCGTGCTCTCACGAGCCAAGACGATATTGACAGAGATCGCGGGCTTCGAGCATCGTTTCGAATGCGCCCGCGGGGCTCAGCCTCCGACCCCTCGGACAAGGTTCGCGAGGAATTTGCAATGAGAACATTCACGCAACGTTGGCTGTAAGATGACCCCCGACCTACCTAAGCTCTCTCGTCGGAACTTTTTCGAGCATCCGTCCTGCAGTCCGAACGCTCGTGCATCCGTCCTGCAGTCCAAACGCTCGTGCATCCGTCCTCTCGTCGCCTGCTTGACCGAATTGCTGTTTCGTCGGTAGAATTCAGATTTACGTAAGTTGCTTTCGGATTCAGCGATCGGAATACGAAACCGTCACCATCTGTGCCCCTAAAAAGCAGCAGTAAACACTATGATTCACGTCATCTCTCAGCCGCATATGACGGTCGAGCGGCTTACTTTTTTCCCTCCTCCGCTCCCGTCTCGGTCCCTCCCAGTCCCGCATGTCATCAGGGAGTCGCTGCGAAACTTCAACTACTGCACTCTTGCAGTACTACACTTTTGACGCAAATAAGCCGCCGTGCTGGTTCTTCTCTAACTTGTGCGGCCTCCATGCAATGCCTTGTCGGTTGGAGCGATCGCTCGGTGGTTGCGCACCGGATGAGTGCAGAGTTGGAATCTTCTTCCCGGACGGAGCTCTGTTGTGCCGAAAAATGCCAATGCGGGTTTCCGCGGGACAATACGCTGAAACTTGCACGCTCGCACCGAATTCCGCAGCTGGAGCTAAATAAAAGAAAAACGGCGCATATTTTAGATTGGGTTTAGATGGGGGGATGCTTTCGCCCTTCTGGAATGATGCGCTCTGATAGCTCGACTTCCCAATCGTGATTTTCTCCGGCACCGCCGTCTGGATGGCTTCGAACATCACGAACGCCCACGTCTCAAGGAAGAGGGCGGAGCATGATCTCAACCCATCCGAGTACACCATACAGAGGGGTAGACTAGAGGAGGGGATCCGGTTCCCGGGAGGTTTTCGCATTGCTTCTACATCGAAGGCGAGAAAGCCTCCCAGAGTTGTCGCCAAACCTCTTTACGGATTCCGAAATTGCCCAGTCCGGGAGGCGGCGCCGTCCGCTGAGAGCCCAGCCACTGATTTCGCAAGAATCTGTTCGACAGGCCAGTAACCCGTTTTCGATCCCGACGGGGAGAGTATCGATGGACTGCAGGATCCCAACAACCTCCATCTCGGAAAGCCTCGTTCCTCGAAGAAATCCACGAGGTGGAACGCGGCTGCGCGCAAGACGTGCAAAGCGCGCTGACCACTCAACCATTCGCCTAGAAGCGTGGCAGGAGTCGCAAAGGCTCGAGCCGTCGGAATGGCCGAGCGTGAATTCCACGCAGATATGACGATAACCCCCTCGTCGTTCCCCCAGAATCCGTTGCGACGAGAAGGATTTCGTCGGCAAACAGAGGGCCCGACTACGGTAATCCTTAGCTCCGATGGTGTCTGGAATTCTCACGAGGGCATCGATCGCAGCTCGATAAGCCCTCATGGCATCTTTTATAAGGCTAAACCTATTACACCATTCGCGCCACAGGTGCTCGTTCCTTCTTTTGCTCTTTTCCGGTCCGGCGGGTTACGTCGACTGGGTGCGATTTAGCAGAACATGCGGACAGGGTACATTCGAGAAATGGATCAATACAGGAATTCTGAGGCCGATCGATGCATATTCCTCTCCGTCGGCTTCATCGCCCGGAAATTGAGCCTTATCCTGTCTTTCCATTCGTAGGGACGCTCACCGATGACTCGCTCCTGAAATTGATCCGCTGATTAATTTGCCACTGGCAAGCCGCATATCACCGACCTCTCGAACTCGAAGTACCGACGAATCTGAGAGGATGATGTTCGCACCCGGAGCCCCAAACGAGAAAATGCCCCGTCTCGTTCTCGTTCGTTGCCTTCGGGAGAGGGAGGGGGGAAGAACCGCGGAAAACGAAGGTCAAGCTGTCCAATTCCAATGGATGGGTCGACTTGACGCGTTATCTCTGCACGTCTCCTCTAGCCCGTTCAAATCAACCTGCCTCTGCTTCGCCGCGCATCGGGTCCTTCCTAAGTAAACCAGACCCCTGGCTCATTTCCTGTGGGAGGAAGCCTACCCGGAAACGGTAGAGGAAGCAGGTATGTTTAGGACTTCCTGGTGCTCGTGGCGCGAGAATTCAGAGCCCAGAAGACGGTACTATTGTTGTTGGTGGGACTGTTGTGGCCGGTACGCTACGCAGCTGACACTACGCTTCTTTCTGATGTTGTTGCTACGGTTGCTCCCATCGTGTGGAGCTGGACCTCGTGGTGACTGATGGTCGTGCTTCTTGTGCTTTGAACGGGAAATCCGATTCACTCAGCGCGAGGTCCATTAATATCTTCGCGAAGGGGAAACGCATCAGACAAATCGCAGGTACTTCCGCGGTTTTCGTAGGGGTGAAGTAATTTGTCAATCGGATCTATTCCGTCCGACGCTCCCCATCGGGGATGTTACATGAGATGTTAGCGGAATGCCACCCTACATTCGTACTTTCTGGAGGAGTAACAGCTGTGCGACGGAGCTCCCGTGGTCGGGATTTTCATCGGTCGTGTTTGAGAATCGCTGGGTTCCTTAGTGAGATCTTCCGAGCTTTGACGGGGCTCTTTCACGAGCCTCCGCTCGGCCCAAGATTTGAAGTGTAATCCGGAGCTTCATTTGTTTTCTCACGCCGAAATTATCCGGGATTTTCGAGGCAGAGCTCGTCGCGAAAATGTCGACAATGAGTGAAAGCGATCAGCGAGGAGCGGGAACGTCCCGAATTTGATAAGAAGATTTTCTCTACATGAATATTGAATGGCAGAAGGGGCCTCCAACAAATTCACTAAGAGCCTCTTTGACATGTCCGCTTTTAAAATGACGGATCTTGAGAATGCTCCGAAGGATGGAATCGTACCGTAGTTCTGCTTCGTCATGAAAGGTGGAGACGAGACCCGCGGAATGCGCGGGGAATCGGCGCTTATGTCAGCTAGTCAGTGAACGACTTCGATGTCGTTCAGGGGGAAATCTCCTACGGCTCTCGTATTCTGCATACCGATATCGATCTGAGGTGCGGCCGCTCCGCAATTCGCGAGCTCGAAACCGACCGACCGCCCGCGCGACAAGCAATCCTGTTCCGGGGATCTGCGACTTTCTTGCAGATTCACTTTTTCGATACGTGCCCGGCTTCTCGGTCATGCCTCACTGCGAGCCGTTTTCTCGCCTCGCCTCGGCGTGGACTCGAGGTAGGACTGGCTTCGATCCAGCAAGGACCCCGGGCGCGCTCTGCCGAACGGTCCCACGGGATCGAAAATCTTGGAGTTTACACGTTTGCAAGCCTGATGCAGGAGACGTGGCATCTTCTTAGAGAAGCATACCTGAACGAGGAGTCGGGTGGCAGATAGCGGCTTCGCAGGATCCATCGCAGGTGAGCTCTGAAGGCAAAGGTTCCACAACCTTCGACGTCGGGCGAGCGTTCGGGTGACGAGCGATTTTCGCCACAAAAACTTATCCAATATGTTCATATTGAATGCGAGCAAGGACACGGACACGGGAGGCATTCGAAGAGTCTTCCCCCGAAGCTCTTGCGTCGGCGTTGGGCGCGTTATTTCTTCAGCGCCTCTCACGCCTGACTGTTTTAGGCTGACAGGCAGGCAGACAGGTGGGCATTTGTTCTTTTCGCATTCGGAAAACTTTACGCGAATGCGTATCTATCTCCCTCGACCTGCTTTCGTTTCTCTGAGGCGGCACCCGATCGAGCTCCTTGTGGTTCTGCTGCTGCTCCTGCGTTTGTTCGAATTGTAGCTGAACTCCGAAGCCGCTCTTCGAATGAGTGAGAAAAGCTGCATCGGTGTAACTTTGAACTCTGTGGTACCTCTGCGATCGCTTTCCAACAACTACATGTTCCGATCTTCGGTCGGAGGAGACTGCGCTCCCGTGGTTCCTGTCCGGAAATCACCTCGTAAAGCCGCTGCCACGAACCTTTCATCCCGCGTTCCTTCTCAATTCGACAGTACACAAGCCTGTGCTCGAAGACGCTGAATTGTGGGAATAGGAAAAAAGAGCTGATTGAAATCGAAAGGATGAGAAAGGCAGGATGAAAGCTTCTCGGATGAGGTCACGAGCAAAGAATGGGAAAGTTGGAGGAAAACTTTGAGGCGGTCGTCGACCTTCAAGAAGTGCCAGGTGTCAAATATTGAAATTCACCTCTGTCGAGAGTTGGAAAAGAAGAAGAAGGATTCAGTTTTCCAGAAGAAGGCAAAGACTTCTCAGAATGCAGAATGAAATTCCTGCGAATGAATATGTATTAGCATCGGTGCCCGATATTTGATTAGACCCGTCTGGAATGCTTCTCACATCGCTCCGCGGGAGTTCCATTATGGCTTCGGCGTAGTCCTTCCATTGGTTGAGCGCGAGTCTGTTCCCGCAGTCTCTCCGAGACGCTCGGTCATACAATATGTGGGAGAAGAAGAATCTCAGGATTGGTTTCGGCCCGATCGACATTGAAAAGATTTACTTCTCTCAGTGCTTCTGAATAAAGAGTTCTTGTAAGGACTGAAAGAGGAATTGGAAAAAGTGCTCCTGCTCGGAGAAAGACGCAAACAGGAGAAAACGATGATGAGATGATCCTGCCGATCCGCGGTTCAGTCACTGTGAAATTCTCCTCTTTTCTAGTTCCACTCTCCCATCTTCCATCGAGCTAGACGGTCCCATCGACGTCATTGAGCTCCCCTTGAATGAACTCATTCACGATCGAGCGTCTCGGACGGGGAGTTCAGTCGGTCTTCAATGTGGGATGTGGAATATATCCCTGTATCGGACCGGATTCGATCAGCGGATTGCGGCGGAAGAGAAGATCGATCCGGTGGATGTACTCATGGGCGGGGAGCGTCCCAGGTCAGGATGAGCGAATTACCGCCTCGGATGCAGCGAAAGGCTCAACTCTCTAACGACGACGGCTACCTACTGTTCGCGAGTCTCTGAGAAGGCATCAAAAAGTATCCTTATCCACTGAGGCTGACGAGCTGCTCCAGAATCTGATGAAAAGTTGGCCTACAAGCGCTTGTTTTATCGCTGATTGAGTTCCGCCAGTAGCCCGAGCGATATATTGGGAAGCGCATCATTCACTGTCTCTTATCCTTCCCAGCTCCTGATTTTTCCAATTATCCGAGGCGCAACGGAGTATCTTGCGGGAGCTTGATGCGGCTCCTTTTCATTTTCCATCGGTGAATTCCCGAACTCTCGCCTATCCATTCAGCTTCGTTTAGCGAGGCTCGAACGCACAAAAATCGAATCGCTCTCCGCTCGAACCTGATAATCTAGCGAGCTGGATCAACGTGGACGCGAGCCCCTGCGACGCTCCACGGTACACGAGGCGTTTCAAAATTCTTGTCTCGGTAGAGCATATGATATGATCTTGCTTAACAGGTGTGCATGGAATTGCCCCCCTTCGTCTTCGGTGGTGAAACCGCATCTCATCAGCCGGTTCCCTCGGTGGATCGGAATGAGACGACTCGTCGAGCGCCCGTTCATGGGGTGTATGCCCTCTCCTGACCCGGCAGTTGGCCCGGAAATCTTCTGCTAGGGAGATTATCCAGGTACTTGAATCCGACGTAGTCCTTTCCTCTAGAGGATTATCGATGGCTGGCGAAGCCAATCCGGTGGCTCCTGAGGTTCGGTATGTTCCCGCCGATCGGAATTATTGTCCTTGCTTCAATTCCAGATACGTGAGACATACCGGATGCTCGAGCTCTTGCAGTCAGTCGGAGAGCAGCAGCGTGTACTGGCATCGGTTTTTTTCCTGAGACCCCACGCTTACGAGCCCGCATCACGTCATTGTCCCTTGAATACCCAGTCCCTGGTATTGCAACGGGCCACAACGCGACGAGCACAAAAAGACTGCTCTTGCAACATGATCGACAGATTTGAAAAGAATTGCGAAGCGCAAAAAAACGAATCGATTCCAGAATACATCTGTGCAGAATCACTTTGCGAGTCCAATCAACCTGACAATGAGATATGCGTTTTTGAAGAGCTCCTAATGGGTTCGGGCGGGTCTGCCCTCCGATGGCGCCTGGCGGCCGGTCGACAATGCGAATGGAGCATGAGATTTCGCGCTAGCTATTGTCCATGCTTGGTTCATTCGTGAGAGTGACGCGATATGGACTCGCTCTCACAGGACCTCCACGAATGCCGTCACGATTTCATACGGAACTGCCGATCTTGCGAAGCGTCCGAATCTGGGATAAGGATCGTATCGAAGGTGGAATATCCGTCTCCGGTACGTCGAGCTCATCTCGTGTATGGCATTGAAGGATTTCGCGACAGGCCCCGGCATCGATGCGACAGATGCCTGTTGCCGAGGGGAAGATTGGCGACGCTATCAATAGGTGCGCAAATCGGTGCTGGTTGGCGGAGCGGCAGCTGTGCGGCCGACTTCTCCCGTCAAAGGCGGTCGATCCGGTATGCAGAACGTCGTCCGAGACGGGCCCGTTGTGGCGCTGATGGACGATGCAACCGCATAACTCCCGCTCGATAGGCCAGGTACGTTGTACGTACCGTAAGCATTATCGCAGCATGAATCCCGCTCTACACGGCTGATCCTCTTACGCCACATGGGGGACTTTGTTGTCTAGCATTGCATCTCTGGAAATCTCAGGCTCTGCAACGAACATTTTTTGACGGTTTTGAGCGGACAATGAGGTCCGTCGAGCGAATCTCCACAGTTGAAGGAGACTCGTACGAGAGAGGAATCGCGTCCCACGGCTCGATCCGACTAAGCGGTTGGCCCAATCGGCGGAGAAATCGCAATATGGAGAGTAATCGGGAGAGTACCGGCGCATCTACCGAATTCGATGAGCAGCGTTGTGAGAACACGATAATAGGGCAATTCAATTAACGATATGCGGTCGCAAGTCCTATACGACGTAGAAGAGAATGTCCGTCTCCTTGTGGCATGTGATTATACTGGATCAGAGGACCTCGAAGCGTATGCTAAGCCGAACCCTTATCGAGTCCCGCATCCGGTTCGTTCCCAAAGGAAAATCGCTAGACTCAAAGGGTATACGCCCATCGGATGCCATACATTGCAGCCGTCCGAGAGGGCTCGAATTCACATTTTCCAAGACGGGAAGACCATTTAATGATTGGCGCTGATTATTATTGTCGTATTCCCGGCCTCGTTTAATAATTATTATTATTTTTTTCGGCGCAGACACGGCAGCAGGGAAGGCCTCAGATTCAAGGACGGAAAAGCGGAACTTCCCCGACCTAGGTCAGGCATACGTCGGAAGATATCCGGGCTCCATACCGTGAGCTCGTGGAAAGGAGCAAAGTTCGACCCTACGGAACGTCCTTGTTAGTACACAAACTCGCTCACTCACTCAGCTCTGCCACAGTGGGGCAGGCTGCACGCAAGCGCCGTGCAGAACATCTGCCAGCGACAGCGTTCTCTGTCAGTCCGGAGTAAGGGCTTTTTTCCTTATTCCGGGGCTTAGTAGCTTCGGCGAAGCTCGCCGTCCCGTCGTCACGGCAAAGGAAAACTTCCACTGTCGAACGCATACACATTTGTTCGTCCGCTGCGTCTCGAGCCCTCTCATTGATGGGCTCGCACTGCTCGCCGCGAACCCGACGGTCTCGAGACAAAATACTCACGATCGTAACGAAGAGCGAAAAAGTTTCTTCCTCGAGTCTGCGATGACGGGGGTCCAAGATTTCAGAGTCTAAAAACTCTCCGCAACTTAACCTCAGCAACTTTTGGGGAACAAACCGAGAGCACATTTCCAAGTGAGTTTATCTCTCTATTTGTCAACGAACGGAGTGAAGTCAACCGAGCAGAAGTTTCACTCGTCTCTCGAAACCCCCTGATCTGCACGGAAGGCTCCCTGAAGATGTCAAACTCGGCGAGCCAGCGGATCCCTCTGATCTGGGACGGAGTACTCCTCGAAGCATCGGTCTGACAACCCCGAGTTGCGGAGTCGTCCGCAGATATTGGTCTGCGGGCCAGATCTGGAGATTTCCAGGGTTTCTCCTCGTCGGAAGTCATCGATGAGCCTCAGGGTTTGCATTTGCTTCCTGCTCCAGAAGTTTCAATTTCAGTGTTCCCACTTGCATCGGGTGGTTTACGCGGCTGGCACAATCGAAGTTTTTCGACTCGGGTCCTTGTTCTCGAAGGGCGCCTTTCCGTAATGAGTTTCTGCCTGAGGCGTCCTATATCGCGCACGCCGCGGCAAAGGAGATTGTGGACTCACAAGAGTCAGGAGATTATCGGGAACATCAGAACTCCATGAAAAGTGACATAGAACATCGAGTCCAGGCTGCTCTTTCGTCCGCAAAGGAGACTAGGTTTTCCAAATCCATTGTCCTAGTTCTTGCGAGAGGGACGCGGGGTTATGGCTCGGTTGTGTCCAGCCATGAATCATGAGTGTTGCAGCGGCTCCTGGATGCCAGAGAGGGAAAGAAGATTCTCTTCGATTCTCGACCGGGTCGCTCTTTGGCTTGGGAGCCGTCTGACTGATGAATATTCTCCGCGACCCGAGCAAAGTTTGCGGAAACTGGGCGGAACTCGGCGATTGTCTTTCTTTTGTTCCCTGGCTTACTAGCTGGCGCCCTCTCCCTGGCTCGTCTCATTCCGAACGTCCGCGAATAATCCTTTCTGGACGGTCGCGGCCGAGTGCGCGAGCGAATTAAAAGGAATTGGCCTTCGGCCGCAAAGCTAATTGAGCTGGGTCTAACGGTCAACCGAATCAGCATACTTGTTCCGCATGACTTATTTGTCTGTGCCTTCTCCCATCAACCACCTGTTTGAGAAGTTAACCGTGTCTGAATCGCGGCCCCGCTCTAAATCCGGGAGAGGTAGTTCCGATCGGAAACCGTGATCCCCTCTCCCTTTGGAATGGAGCTGTGGACCGGGGTTCATATTTCAACATTTGCAGCGTATGTACGACTAAAACCACTCAGGACTCTTCTGAGGACAAATAACCGCGTCTGGAGTCCGAAGTCGGAAATCTTCCGATGGAGTCAATAATCGATTTCGGCAATGATTGTTGAGGCAAGACGCAATATAGGGACATGACGCTCCGCGGATTCTGTGGCTGCGGGGCCGAACTTCTCGCGCTACGTTCTCTCACCATATCAGCTCGGCGGTAGATCTCACTGTTAGTGAGCACCGCTGTGACAGATTACCACTGACAGGGAGCAGCTCGGGATTCGAGCGCCACCTTGACACGTGGTGTCATGTATCTGCTTGCTGCAGTATTTATCGAGGATTCCGGCTCTCCGTCTGGCTAGACTGTAACGCGTGAAAAGCGATCGGATCGAGAATCGGATCTGGGCGCTCCTCTGGCTCGGTGGCGGAACGCCGGTCAGCTCGGAAGGGACGCGTGCGAGACTGTGAGCTCGTTTGGGTGATTTTGGAGCCGTTGCCACGTTATCGCTCACGGTCTGTTTTCTCAGAGCTGTCGAGATTCCCGCACCGTCGCCTTATGTCATGCAACGAAATTTTCCTGCGTTTTCTCATTTCCTAAGCTGATTAATTTGCTACGCGTCTGCGGCTCGATGCGGCGCAGCGCCTACCTGTACCTATAGTCGAAGCCCGAATGGGACCTGAGCGAAGAAGATGCTTGCCGGAGACATTGTCGCTCCACGGCGGAGGTACCCACACAAGCCGCACGTCGCCGCTGCAGCGTCGCCGCCGCCGCCGAGCTAGCCTTAACCGGGACTAATCAGCACAAGGATTTTGTCGTCAGATCCATCCCGCGACGAGGGGACTCACATCTCCCGGTTACGCCAGCGCGTCGCTGTCGAGGAGAACGCCCATAATAAATAATCACCTCGGAAACGGGCTTATGGGGAACGCGCTCGTAATCAACTGTTGCGTGTAACGTCAGTCTCCGTGACCGTCTTCGGACGAGTCGCGGAACGCCCTAATTCCTCGCGATTCTAACCCAGGGAGCCCGGGTTGCCTCTGGATATACAATGCAATCGTGGGCTTGGAAAATTGAAATGAAACACCTTTCAATAATAATTCATGCGGAAATTCTCGCGGGAACCCTTAAACAGGTCCCTTAGGAGGAACCTCAGGCAGACTTCGCCGGGAACGCTGTCGGCAATGCCTCACGCGCGAGGGAGATGGAGCCGGGCAGCCATCGGTGCTCCGCAGAGTCACGGGGTATCGATAGCCCGCGGAAGCGAGCTCCCGACCCTTTGCCGAGGAGGTCCTCCGCTAAAACGGGCAGCGACGAGAAAGTTTCTCAGGGGAAATCCAGTGAGGACTGAGTCAGAATACCTTATCATGGATCCCCCTAGCCTTTGGTGCAGCAAGGACAAAACTTCGGCAAAAATCAGGAGGATTATCCGCCTATCGACTTGGGGGTTGGAGGGGGGGGGAGAGGGGCACCGGCGTATTGCATCAAGACTCCACGAAGTTCTATGTGTTGGGCGGAACCTGGAAAGGAGTCACGACTATGCATATAGCTGCAGAGACAACTAGGGGAACCCGAGGTTGCGGTCGTCGTCGACGGAGCTCGAGGGAAGAGACCCAACCGCTCTGCTCCTCTTCGTCGTCCCCCCTCCCCCTAAGGCGATCTATAATTGAGCCGGTTACATTGAAAAAGATGTGTGAGCTTAATCAGAGCTCGTCATGAGCACCCTCCCCTAACGTGGTCTATCCTAACAATTTCAGAGTCTTTATCTGGTCCGCACGAAAAGAGACTTCTAAACGATCTGTTGGGGAATTACAACGTCCTCGAAAGGCCCGTCGCCAACGAATCTGAGCCGCTCCTCCTGAGTTTCGGGCTCACTCTTCAGCAAATCATCGACGTGGTGAGTGGTGTCCAACGAGGGCTCTGAGCCCGAATCACGATAGAATTCCCCTCATTACCGTAGGCGATGAGCGTGGCGGAGGATATTTTTAGGCATAATTCGCAATCCAGTATCAGAGATTGCTTATGATGGATCTTCGACACTATGGATCAGACCTCCCAAGATTAATGAACTTCCTTTGTCTCATCAAAGATTTTGTATATAACCGGATCCGGTTGTTTGAGCTCCGTCCTACATATCTGGCAGATTGCTGGTCATGAATTGACATCCGTAGCACTCATGCGAGCCACCTGCTTCTTTTAGATTGATAGCGATTCCATGCATTCTATCCAGAACCCGATATTGCGAATTTCTCTGGGTCGACTCGAGGCGCGTAGCAGCCGTCGCGAGCATCCTTGAATTGATTTCAGGCATTCAACATCTCGAGCTTCGAGTTCTCCGCAGAGAGAATCACTGATGTCGAGATTTGTAGGCGATTTATATGTACGTACCTGAAATACATGATTCGTCGGACAGCGATAGACGCTCCAGACTTCCCCATGGTCAATATGCCGATCCGCAGCAGAGCGTATCGGGGAAAGAGGCGCGGAAAAGCGACGAAAAGACAGGCGCTGCTTGAAAAAGTAGAACTCCTGCTTCAACCCTCGATCTTGGAGTTTGGTCTAGGTGGAATTAGGACCGCTGTCGGGATAGGTGAACTGAAGGACGAGTTCATAAATCTGAGCGGATTGAAAGAGCTGAGAAGCGCTACTTGAAACAGCGTATGGCGGCTCTGGAAGTGGTTCCCCGATATTGAGCGACGCTTAAACGATTGCTCCCCTTATAGCGAAAGGAAGCAGTGAACCGTCATATTATATACTCACACGCTGTTTATATACCTTCGCCGCCGACGTATACCTCTCCATTGCATCGCATTGAGCAGCTGCCGGAGCCCTTCGACTGACCCGAGCGCTCTCTTGCTGCTCTGGCCGGGCCATTCGCGTCTCAGGTCTTGATTCCCCAGTAGGTACAAGAGAGCCATGAGATGCTTTGGGAGGTGTTGGCGGATTCAAGTCCGCGGATGGAGGGATTTGTCTCGGTGGTATCGGTTCCTATCCTGCGTGTTGAACGATCGGGGGAACCCCGGGAAAGAGATCTGGTGCGCGGAGCGGACAATGCATTGCTCCGCAGAATTGACTGCGAAACATCGGGAGGGCTCATTGAGGACCCGGGACTCAAAAAGCGCTCCCTCGCTCGACGCGCGCAACTGCCGAGTGAGAAACGTGATGGGAAAAACAACGCTGAATAAAATTACGAGGATTATGACCACATGCCCCGAGATGCTGCGACGAGGTTAAACTTTTAGCGTGCTCTCATTTTTCTCTCCAGCTGCCGCTGTTTTTTACCCGTCCGACAAGCGGGCAATGTAGAAGAAAGAAACTACTCTTTAGAGCGCTCCCACGGAAGTGTTTCTCCTCAAACAGCTCTGACTCGACCCGAGTTCAGCAGCTTATTCCTTTGAGCATCAGAGGCAAGCTGCTTGACCCCCTCAAACGAGAGGAGAACCGGTTTCGAATCGTTTCCAAACTTAGCTCGGGGAAATTTGCCCCGAGCGGAAGAAACTTCCATCCCCGGATAGATGGAATCTTGATGAGATGCATCGATTCTACTCGAATGGAGAGTCCTCAGAAAGCGGACGAGAGTTTGGGGAAGGGTTCGCTCCCTTATCGGTGTCATTTCCCTGCTTGGACACTCGTGATAACAAGATCAATTCCCACCGACATCCGTTTTTCGGGAACACGTCAGACGGTCAGGCAGCGGGCGCAACACGGGCAGGGCGATCGCTGAAAAGCGAGAGACGGACCTTCACCATCCCTCAGCGGCTGTGCATTCGTCACGGTTTCTGCCTTTAAATTCTGCCAGAAAAATTATCGTAAGATTGAGCAGTCGGGACATATGTACGTAGGTGTTGCCTGCGCCCAACTCGCTCTTGGATGTTGCTCCGAACGATGTCAGCCACGTCCGCAGTCGGGGCTTTGACGTCAGCCGGAGCACAGCTAAACACCTCCTCAGAAGGCTAGCCCAATGTTCGTACGTGTCCTTCACGGCCTGCTGATAGCATTGTGTCGCTGGTGGTTGCGGGACGTACTTACATACATTTTGTCCCTGGTCGCGCGGCACGGATCGGGTAGGGTCGGTGTGACCGGCTGGCTGCTTGGCGCTGGTCCGACTAGAAACGGCTAGGCACTCGTATTCTGATGAAGCCGGGACTCGTGCACGGCGCTACAGTTGGCCAACGATGCATGCCCTAGCAATGAGAGCACACTAAGCCATTAGAGAGCCGGGCTAACCGACAAGCATACAGTAGCGTAAGCGTCTGTTCTTGCGTACCCACTCGTATTCGGTCGCAGTTGCCGACGACGACTATGGTCGGCTTCGCCGTATGCATTTCTGCAGCCTTCTTGCCGCAATCATGTCGTAAACACGAGCTACGAATCACCAGGAGAAAGTCAGAGCCTCGCTGCTTATTAGTTATTGGACAGCTGAGAGCGACCGGTGTCCCGCAGCTTGAGAGACGCGCATTCGGAGTTCACCAATTTTCCGTACGGAAAGGAACCGTAGGAATATTTCCTTTTCTCCGCTTGGTCGACCCATGCGGCGCGGCCGTTCCGACAAACAGATCGACTTCTCCGTTTGAGGAGCACGGAGCCTAACGGAGCCACCCCTTCCCCCTCCGCACATCAATTATGCTGTTAATCGAATTCCCTCGCATCGAAGTGGTGCACCCTATCCCCGGGAGATCCCTTCGGCGTGAAGGTCGCAGGTCAGTGCGCAGCACGGTAAGCGGAGGTATTCTTGCTGAAACGAAACCTCTGCCTGTTGTTGTGCTGCCGATGTATCCATGGGTGCGACGGCTCGTTCATAAGCTCTCATACGGTTTTTTGCCCCCGGTCAACGCGCTTCACTGCGTCCCCAACACCGGCGGCAACAACGACGTCGACCTCTACGGAACGCTCCGTGCAACAGCGGGCTGGGTTGACGTCATTCTGCTCCAACCAATCGCGTCCGGACGCAGACTCCGTGACGACTCTGACTATCTCGGAGCTGCGTCGCTTATCCGGGCACACGAGTTCCGACCGCGACCCCGACCACAGCCCGGATCCCACTCTCATCGGTCAGAGTGCGGGGAATTTCAGCGACGACAAACTCCTTCGAAACTCGTACCGAGATGTACGGCGGGCCCGAAGGGGATCATCTCAGCTATGGAGGTGCCATCCGACCCATAAGCGGGCAGCAGGCTCGCTCGGCCTGGAAGTCATCAAAATCCCGGTCGAAGGATCTCGAGGGCACCCTTGGAGCAGGATACGATGAAATCGTTGACGATCGCAGCGAAGTTTTCGCTGAGCCTCCGAGAGGGTGCTTCCGGGGAATCCGGGCCCTCTGGGCCACCCGTCAGATGGCGGCCGACAAGTCGGACAAGGACTGGTTGGTGAAAACGACCCTTCGTGAGCTGTTCATCTACATCTGTTTCCTGTGCATCCTGTGCATCCTCACGTTCGGTATGATGAGTCCCACCATGTTCTATCAAACCAAGGTCCTGAACGACCTCTTCCTCGACTCGAACTTCAAGGACAATTCGGGCAACATGAGAGGAGCGACCAGCCTCGACAATTTCTGGCAGTTCGTCGATGACGTCCTCATCGGTTCCCTGTATTGGGACACGTGGTACAACAACCAGACGCTGGTCAGAGACGACCGTAACATCCTTTACGAGAATCGGCTCCTCGGCTCGCCTCGATTCCGGCAGTTGCGCGTCCGGAATAACTCGTGCAACGTTCACACCAATTTCAAGAAGGTCATCTCCCAGTGCTACGACAACTATTCGCCCTTCTTCGAAGACACCGAACCATTCGGGCTAATGAACGGTACGGCGTGGACCTACCACAAGGAGAAGGAGCTCGACGGTTATGATCATTGGGGCTTGCTGTACCGCTACAGCGGAGCCGGATATTATTCCGATATCGGTACCACGAAGGAAGAGGCTCTTAACTCCGTTCAGGAGCTCAAGGACAACCTCTGGATAAACCGAGGAACTCGCGCCGTGTTCATCGACTTCACCGTCTACAACGCCAACGTCAACCTCTTCTGCGTCGTCAAGCTAGTGTTCGAATTTCCGGCGACCGGCGGCATGATCCCGTCGTGGAGTTTCCGTACGGTGAAGCTCCTCCGATACGTTACAACCGGGGACTACATGATTCTCGGATGCGAGTTCATCTTCCTTCTCTACATATTCTACTACGTCATCGAGGAATTCCTGGAGATCAAGGCCAACCGAGCTACCTACTTCAAATCCATCTGGAACATCTTGGACATCCTGGTGATTATTATATCCGGTGTCTGCATCGGTTTCTCCATATACCGAACAGTCATGGTCAACCAATTACTGGTCGAGCTCCTGAACAAACCGGACGAATACGCCGATTTCGGTAAACTCGGCTTCTATCAATTCCAATTCAATAATGCAGTCGCTCTGGCTGTGTTCTTCGCGTGGATCAAGATCTTCAAGTACATTTCCTTCAATAAGACCATGACTCAATTGTCGTCAACCCTGTCTCGATGCTCCAAGGACGTCGCTGGATTTTCGGTGATGTTCTTCATCGTTTTCTTCGCCTTCGCCCAACTGGGCTACCTTCTCTTCGGGACCCAAATCAAAGGATTCAGCAACTTCTCCAACGCAGTGTTCACGCTCCTCCGTTTAATCCTCGGAGACTTCAACTTCGAGGAACTCGAACAGGCGAACCGAGTCCTTGGTCCGATTTACTTCCTCTCGTATGTGTTCTTCGTCTTCTTCGTTTTGCTGAACATGTTCCTGGCGATCATCAACGACACGTACGCCGAAGTCAAAGTGGAAATCGCGCAGCAGAAGAACGAGTTCGAGATCGTCGACTACTTCAAGAAGGGCTACAACAACTTCCTCACCAAGATCGGACGGAGAGATCAGATCGTCGACATCCAGAACGCGATGCGCATGGCCGATACCGACAACGACAACAAACTCACATTCGAAGAGGTCCGTAAAAGCCTCCGCGGTCAGAATTACAGCGATACCGAGATCGAGATGCTTTTCGCGAAATACGACATCGACGGGAATCGCGAACTCAACGAACAGGAGGTCAAGGCCATGATGGCGCACCTCGAGGGACAGAAGAACCTTCTGGATCAGGAAATCGCCAACGAACAAAACGGCATCTCGACCGAGTCTCCCATCAGCGGAAGTGGGGGTCTCGATGCGGCGAGCGCCGAAGAGATTAACGTTCTCCAGAAACGAGTCGATCGTATGGAGCATTCGATCGGAGCCATCGTCAGCAAAATCGATGCTGTTCTCCGCGGCATGGAAGAGATGGAGAACAAGAAGAAACGTCGAAGGGACGGCATGTCTAAAATACTTGATAGCATTTCCGATTCGGGAGAGATCGACGACAAGGAGAAGAGGACCCGGATCGAGAAATTGGTCAAGGAAGAACTTCTGAGAACAGAATCTGAAGCTTCGCTGAAAGATCCGTCTCAGCCCTAGTTTCGCTTCAAGTAGTATTCGATACATCGCAAGGGATCCTTATTCTGACCAAAATTCCCTTAATTTCGTTTTCTGATTTGACTGTTCCCGGGACTGGGAGCAGCATCGCGATGATAAGAAATTGAGAGCAGACAGGAAGCTCAACGTGACAAAAAAAAACCAAGCAAGCAATATCGGCCTCGAACCACCCAAAGTTTACGAAGGATGGATTCGATATCGTCTCAAGACCTTCTCCAACGGACCCGTGGTCGCAAAACCATCACGACGACGTCCACGGATGTAGATTAAATGATGTATAGGTACTGTATTTATTCGATGTGTAGCGCCCAATCAGAATAATATTGTGTCCGCAGATCATTGATGGACTTCCTGCACCGTATCGAGCAGAGCGCACAAAAACTATAATCTATCACCCCTAATGAATGAATATTATCCCCCGCCCGCAGTCGGAGACATCAGAGATCGGAAACTTCGATCGCTACCTGTTCCCGAACTCAGAAACTCTTTCCAACACCCGACGTGGAGACTGACAACGCATAACAGATATCCAAGTTGAACCGGTTTTCTCCGAGACCTACTATGACCTCATGAAATATTTTTAGCGAACCTGGCCATTCCCATGACCTGGTCTGCATCGATATTCTATTATAGAAATGGCAACAGTTCCATTCTGAATGTTATATTTCCGTGCATAGGTACCGTGGACCGACGTTTAGATTAGCCGGACGAGATTGGTATCATTGAGCAGTCGATAGTTATCAAACTTTGAATAGGGTCGACATTGACTGATTGGGAATGAGCTGCTTCCGTGTCCAGGCGGACTCTCAACCTCGAACCAATCGGAAAACTCCCACAGTTTCCTCGTCGCTTCTCGTAGGATTGAAGCAGAAACGATTCATTGTGATGCTTATGACGACTTCTTATAATCCTAACAGCGGAATACGATTGTTATTCAAGGCATATTATACCTAAGATAAGAACACTCATCCAGTTGCGATGATCTCCTTTTGACGACGACATTGACGGACGAGCAATTTGAACCTCCTACCCACCCCCTTGGGAGTCGAAGGTCGATACGCATCAGCGCTGCCGCGGCCTTCAACCTCAAAGGGAAGAGGAAAAGTCAACAATAAATATTTGGGGCTGGTTTTGATTGACAATGCATTAGAAAAGCAGCCTTGTGTTTTCTTTCCTCCGAAGCATCGGCAACCCTCGATCTCTGAGCTCAAGTGGTCGCTGGGTCGAGTTTCACCCCATACTCGAAGACAGGTTACGCGTATCTTTCGTGTCGCGTCGTCGCTCGCCCGCGGGTGTAAAATTTCACTTCAGCGAGGAACTGGACTGCATCAATTATGAAGGAGTTTACGGAGGCAAAATGAGAGCTTGCGATCCCATCGTCTCCCGGAGCATCGATAATGGGTCTCTACGGCGGCCCAACGGAACCCCCTTCCGGTAATCTCATTATGACCTCGGCATCCCCCAGGACCACTCTGATCATGCGAAACTTCGGCTCCCATGGGTAGAGGCCTGAAGCTAGTGGATTCGATGTGGGCTCGCTGGCCAATGCCGAGCGGTTGCTGCTAGCGACTCGGAAATGGAGGAAAAAACGACTCCGACTTCTAGGTATGACGCAGCCTAACTTGGCCCGTAGCCCTCGGGCCCCTTCTGTGGCGCTCATTCGCTTGTCGGTCCTTCGGCAGGGCAAGGTTCCTCCTATTCAGCCACGCTTGCCGGCGAGCTCGGCTTGTTGGCGAGCGACTCGTTCATGAGACTGGAATTCCGTAACAAGTTGCCTGTGGGCGAAACGAGGGACTCCGATGATGAGCTCTTTCTCACCACCGAGCGCGAGATTGCGTCCATCCCGAAGGGCTTCACCTGAACCTACAAGCCGGATCTACCGGAGCCTGAACACGCAGGCTCAGATCCTCACACTCATGCGGAGGACGAGGGGAAGCGACGAACAGATGGACGACCCGGCAGACACTTAAGGTCGCTGTTGTCGCTTCAGGCCCGCCTACCGGTGGCGGCAGTGTCTGCAGCACGCACACGGCCGCGGCCGTAGCAGCTGCATCGCCATCAAAGGCATATTGTTTTTTGTGCTGAAAGTATATAACATCGTGGTTTATGGCACTCTCAGCTAGCGAGGCCCACCTCAGTTGGATGCAGGTCCGCCTGCGGGATGAGGGGAGACTTTCAAGTACAGCGGCCGGATGCGCTCCGCGGAGTAATGCGATGATTCATCGTCGAATTCGGACGGTTTCGCTCAGCTCATCTACCGTCCCTTTCTGTTTTTCGGCAAATTCGTCTCCCGTTCGCCATAGTCGGGAACTTTCGCATTGGGCCGATTCTGCGACGAATTCGCGCGGGACCTCCGAGAATGGCAATCGTAGTCCCGACAGACGACAGACCGTGCCAGGTTTCAATCGTTTTCGACCTCGATTGAATTCAGAGCGCGCGCTTCGTCCAGCTCTGACTGAGCGCGCGGCAGTCACTCACAAGGAAGAGATTGTCAATCAGTGACTAGAGAAAAATGGTTCTTTCCGCTATCGCTGCAACTTTGTGCTGACGTGATCGGATGTGCTCGCTGACGCTTCGGAGAACTCGGTGACCATCGTTGTTGGCTTCCCTGATCGAGGTCTCTCTCTTCTCAATCGCAGAATCGTTCCGTGCTCCGTTCTCCGGATGCCCATCCGTGCATCCTGACTCAAACTCAAAGGTTTCACTCGGAAGTTCGAAGCTGCTTTGAGCAGCGAAGTTCGGACGAGCAGCTCGGAAATCTGGCAGACCTCCTTTGAGAGCTTTGAAAAGTCTCTCTGCGACAAGCGGAATCGTTTCACATCTTCCTCAGCGGGCTCGTTGTCCACCTGAACATTCCAGCTAACTTGGCTTTTGGATTTCCTCAGCATCTCCGGGTTTCAACTCGAAGCGAGAAGTCCGTGCCGTTCCATGCGATCGCTTTCCGCCCGCGGAATCATAAACGTGTCGAAATCCGAGATTTCGAGAGCCGAACCTCGAACTCATGAGCAAGCCTTCTCCGATTGGAACCCTGAGTTCCACTGAGAAATCGATCGAGTTAGCTCGAATTCAATCGGGATTTCATCTCCGGAACGAGTTGCTGGAAGCCGACCCAAACTAACGCTATGTCAGCGCACCTCTTGAATTAGCATTGTCAGGCTGTTGGGCTCCCTATCGGTTTCCGAGAAACTCCTCGAGCTCCGCCAGGTGTGCGTGTTGTCGACCTGCCCTTCATCAAGGATCTTCCTTCCTCAATACCTTCCGACCCCATATTTTCCGAATCCCACTGGGAAAATGCGAGGGGTAGGAAAATTGTACGGAGGGACAGGGGGGAGTAATCGAGGGATAGATGAACTCTTCCCGCCTTCTCGTCGCTCTCCATGCGGAGACGTGGAAATGATCACATAGAGTCACGGACAGCTTTGCTCATAAACTAGACACCCATCGATCATTGACACAAGTACATCGCTATACAGCGTTCGTATTGGAAGTTGATGGGTCAGCTGGCCCGATATCGAGAAGAGAAATCGACCGTCGACAGATGTGTCGGAGGCGACAAACCGTCGACGGCGAACACATCTCAGGGCTACGAATTGGCGTCAGCCGGAGGGGTCTGATCTTGACCACAACTCGGTAATTTGCTAATACACCGTTGCTGCTCCGTCATCGGTCCTCATCCCAAGGTGCCTCATCGATGAAAATAAATGATTTTTATCACTCCAATACATCTGGAGACTCATCGCAGCTGGGAGAAAGGTTCATCGACACGTACAGTACAGGAGTCCGCTGCTCGGAGAAGTCGTATCTTTGAAAGCTGCTCATTGGCGGGGATTACTGCAGCGACGAAAAAGCCTTTTTTTTATATCTTCAGTCTCTAATGGCGGTTCGCCGGCGATCGGGATGAGGGCCAAAGCGACACAACGTGCCATTAGGAGGGGACACGTTTATCGATCGAGCTATCCCAATCTTGGGGAATCGGGCGATTTGAGAAGATACCGGAGAATTTCGAAGAGTACCTACAGGAAATTATTCTGGAGCGATTCGCTAACTGCGAGATCCCGGAGCGGATGCAATCCTTGCACTATCAGAGTAAGCACTCGGCTGTCTCTTGAGCTTCGGATAAGTTCCGCCGCCGCTCCCTCGATCGGCAAAGATGTGCTCGAGCTTATGGGAGTCGACGCCGGCGTGACCCATTACCTAAGGGTCGATATTCTCTCTTTTACGAATGTTTACCCTCGACGCACGTGCCGACACGGAGGGTATGGAAAGGTGCAGCCGATCAGGCGAACTCGCATCACGATTTGTAATCTAAATGCAGATTAAGAGACTGCGGAAGCATTCTGAGTCGTAAGTCGATGTTCTGTGCCGAAGTCCGCGCGAACAACAACTTCGGAAAGAGCAAAATGAAGCAACCCGTGAATACGGTCACGCGGAACATATCCAATTTGCGCACAGGCGTGTACGCGCGCAGCGTGCTCGAGTCAATCCCGATGGGACTGTTGCCATCCGGAGTCCCAAGGTCGATGTGCGAGAGGGGGTCCGTTCAAGTCTCGATCTATGTGCTCGCTTCACTATTGAATTGTAGGCCCGATCTTACGGATGTTCGGACACGAGTGGATCGTTCTTTGATGATTTTTCCGATCTTAGATCCAGCGATAGCTTGCTCGTCATCGGATCGTGCTGGAGTGACCGCCGGAACTGCTGTACTTAACGAGGAATCTGACTTCTCTTGAGCGAACGAGAATTCATCCAGGTCCTATTCTGCGCGCTGAATCGTCCCCGATCTCGAATTCATCGAATCCACGCCGGATGGCCCACTTGCGTTGCGCCGTTAATCTTCTGTACGATTTTGAGTGCGCGAGTGGAGTCGGGTCTGGTAGAGATCTCGATGCGCCAGTCGGAATATCCCGCGGCGGCTCGCCCGGAGCCCACCTCAAGCAGCGGGGCCTAACTTGTTGCTACGGCCCGACGATTCAAATCATACCGGATATGCGATATAATTGCCGACCGGCGGAAACTGAGAGAGAACGGACGCGACAAATTTCAAGTGCGAGTTTTTAGCTGTCGGAGACCGCTGAGTAACTCCGTGAGGATGTTATCGGCGCGTTCGGGGGCGAAGCTACTCTGGGACAGCGCGGCCATAATAGGATTACTGCGGATCCTGATGTAAGTATACTATGCGAGCCCGGGTGCTCGACACTTGCCAGCTATCACGCATACTCACTGACAGGCCCTCTCGTACATCTTCTCGCCCCTGAGACAGATTATGACGATGCCCGAACGATAGAAGCCATCATGGGTATGTTGTGGTTTCAGAAGCTATGATATGAATTTCGCAATTCGAGTTTTTGCCGATGCTCGCGATACTCGCTGTCAAACGTTTCTCCAGACAGTAGAATGGGGAATCGGCGCCAAGAGTCGACCAGAGAAGTCCGCATATCATTCGTGTATTTTTTTCCTAGTGTAGGTGGGGTTGTGTGTTGTGTGTCAGAACATTCCCGGATAACGGGCTGTTCCAGCTCTGGGGCTGCAGAGCAATTAGGATAGTCCAAAATCCTACATCTCCTCGGAGATGATGAAATTATGCATCTTCATTACGGGAGGTTAGAGTGTTGCCAGTGGCCTGTAAGACAGGCTCCTGGAGAGATACTCCGATATTAAATCGTTGCTCTATTTCGTGATTGATGAAACAAACCTTCAGCGCTGTGCTTCCGCGGCGACTAGATAGCGTTTGCTTATGATTATGGTACCGTCGAACTGAAGATTATGCGTTCGAAGGATACATATATGCCAAACAGATATCGATCACTCCTGCGCTCCGCATATCTGTGCTCATCCAGATGATTTCACGCCACTTGATTTGTTTGAAGAAGAGAGTCCCACATTTACTAACAAATCGGCTCGCATTCTATCTGCCTAGGACGAGAAGAACCAGATAATCACGACGAATCTTTGGTTGAATCTGGTAAGCAGAAGCAAGCTCGCGGAAACCTTCACTACTCGTTTCCATCTTCCTTTTTTAAAAGTTTGTTTGAATAACCGAAAGATAGACGACACCAATAAGCAACGACTAAACGATTTTGAGTTCAGTACCTCTGTTTTCGAGTTCGTTGATTAGCGTATTCCCTCTTCCGGACTGCTGTCTCGAATTGGAAGCTGCTAAGTCTACCAGAACCAGCATCACGAATATTGTCACGGATGCTGTTTGTATTGTGGATGTTATTGTCGCCATTGTCGTCAATGTTGTTTGTGTTGTTCATGGGAACGATTCTCTGTTTAGCGCTCTTGACTTCAACAGAATCGAAGCAAAAAGCTCCTTACCTGATGGTCCGCACCAAGCCGATCTTGGAAAAAATCTGCTTCGCCAATCCGTCCCGAATGCTCCGCTTTCCCGTCTGCGGAGCTTATAAGATCTTGGAATATTCCTTCGACACTTCTCTCCATGGAAAATTAGGAAACTACGTCTGTTTCTGTGTAAAATGAGAACATATGTTTTCTGCTGGGAAAAATATGTTTCGCCTATTCCTGAAAACGTATCGAGATTCCTCGCGAGAGTAGAATGTGTATCCTCCGCGTTCAGGAACAGTTATGAGCTCTTTTTGCCGAGCAGATCCCATTCTCTGATAGCTTGATATGAGACCCGAGCTGTCGGGGTGAAGGCACGATGGGTGAACGAATTCGCCTAGCGAGCACCTCGCAATATGCGACAGAGAATGAACTCAAGTTCAGATCCGAAAACTTTGGCGGTTTCCAGGAGTAGAAAAAGTCAAAATGTCTCGCCTCATTCGGTGACGAAGAGACATATGATCATATCATTCTTGTGCGGCATGTGTCAGTTTTATTACTTTATCATTTTGTAGATGGATTCATCCAATCGATGATTTTCCCACCTATCTGTTGGCAGAGCGTTCTGAGAAGCAAGGCAATGACCCCACCCGGCCGTATCCGATTACTCAAGCCTGAGCCAAACCTCGAGCCTAAAATTGTCAAAGATACGCATTCGATGTAAATCCGTGTATGTTACGTGTGACCATGAGTGTGTATATGATCCTCGTCCGTATGAAAAGATGGATGTGTGTGAGAGTCGAGTTCCCCGATCGTAGTCGCAATTGAATCTGCTGGCTAGGAAATAGGTTTTTATCGGCAACCCTTCCGCCGGGGCAACGATTCCATCGTTCCTCAGTCTCCATATTGTCCATATCCAAGGATCTCTTTATCCCCTGGACTTTATGAGTCGTTTCTGTCGCGGATGGCACGAACTCCACGACCGAGTGTCTCGGAGCTGGTCGAAGCCGTCAAGAAAAAAACGGCTAATATATCATAGGTTCCCGGCCTCTGATTGGATTACCTACTTCCACATGAGTTTGGAGTCGATTCGGAAGGAAATGAGTACGATCGCGGAGGAAGTCTCAAGTCGATGAGGGTCGTCCCTATATCGAAACGGAAACAAAGGAAAAGCCGTTTAGAGCATTTTTTTGTCCGATGTCTGAGCTTGGGGACGACAAGGTGTTCTCAGGGGAAAGATTGCTCCGCGAGCGTGGCAGCCAGTGATGCTCAGCCGCCTGAAATCAATCACACCGCCCCGCCCGTTCAGATAACACCCGTCGCTTGTCTGCGCTCACATCAATTTGTTACGACTTCCTGATATTGGGGTCGCTCGATCCGAGATACATACGTTATTTGATAGCGGACGCTCTACTTCGACTATAGGAGGACTGCTTCCCACCGGAGCTCAGTTTCAACGAGGGATGATGGGTGAACCCTGAGAGATCGATATTTCGAAATGCAATCTCTTTTGAGAGAATAAAGGAGTGATGTCCACTTCATTCATCCGCGACCAGAAGTCATTCTGCGGCGTTGAGCGTCATCCTCACGATCGTTCCAGCCAAGCGAATAGGTACTGCTGATAATGCCCTTCATGCTGAAAATTTATCGATGGAGGCGTATGAGAAATCAAGGACGCTACGTGATCAAGCTTAAAATACTTCTGTTCGATCTCGAAACAATACATATATTTCTTAAATGGCACCCGCGAAGCATTTAAACTTTTCGCCTCTAGCAGCTGTCGATTCGCTTCGCTCTCGAATTCGGTGCAACTACTGATTCGATGCTATTTCTGGAAATAGGATCTCGAGAAAAGCCGTGAGAAATGCCCATGACGCTTTGGTTAGAATTCGGTCTAATCAGTTCGGACTATATCTAGCTTGGATTCTGGACTCTATTCGACAAGAGGTCTCCGGAATAAACTCGCTCGCTCAATCAGAACTAATGCTCAGGCCTCTCTATGGATGGGACTATCTCTCTTCCGGAATAATGACTTTGACATCTGATGGGGATGTCGATGAGTCAGCATCCCAGACTCTGAGTCGCCGTGAAATGCTGAATGGTCTAGAAATGGGCATACAGTCCTGATCGCCGGCTGCTTCGAATACTAATCAATATCAATAGAATTACGAGCTTTCCTGATTTCCGACGCGAGAGCTAATGTCTGGCTTTTCTTTTTCTCTCTTCCCATCCCTCCTCCCCCGAATCCACCCCGTGTATTTTCGACGTGGTCGTTTTGCTGCGGGTTGGTATTCTAGGACGAAAAGAACCAACTTATTGTAACTAATCTGTGGTTAAAATTGGTAAGTTTGCCCTATTGACAGCGAGTGAGTCAAGCTTGTCTGGTTCATTGATAGATCGATATGTTGATTGTTCGGGAAACAATCCGTTTTTCACGGCTTCGCTTCGAGCTCAGGCTCAACGGCTTGCTCGCTCCTTTGTCTGGCGGCGTGGTGTCGGGAACAGATTTTGCGTGTCTCATGATTCCGTTTTCATTCTTCTGCACTGACTACCACTTCGGCTACCTCTTCTCTGCGGATCAGCAAAGTGAAGATTTTGCGGCTGTCCCCACTTTCGTCCCATTTCCGAGCTGCGGTCAAACTGTTCACCCGATTCGTCATCCTCAGTGATTGAGAGAATGGAGCTTGATCACCCTCACTATCGGGGAGCGGGCCCGGGGTCTGCAATATCCTCAATTCGGCGCAAATCCATGCACAGGTCCACAACTTCCTTTTCCAGCGATGGAAGGCCTCGAACCGGAACGACAAACTTCCCGGCTTCCCACCAACTCAACTCATTTCCTACCTCATTCTTCACGTCACCGTCCTCCCATGTGCCTATGCTTCCCCTTCCGATTTCAGCCACCGCTTGAATGATATGCATATGAGCCATCGTTAATGCACCTTTGAAATCATCCGATTCCACACTCACCCCTCATGTCGAAGGTCCCCGGATTTTAACATACGTTTGGTCCAACCAGATTCGCCAATTGCCGATCGGCAAAAGGCGCCCTTCGGCCAATGTAAAATGAAGATCTCATACCTATGCCTGCTGCGATTCTACAGAGTATGCCGTTAATGTTCTTAATTTCCGGAGTGATTTGAGAGGGGCATTCGACGCCACCATCCCTTTCGGTTCCGATCGAGTCAATTCAATCATGTGGAATATCCCCTGAGTTTTCATCGCGTTCCTGTCTCTCTCGACGATCGCGGCAGCAGCACACGGATTCGAGGGAGGGAATCGAGCTCGGAAGTCGCAGCTCAGAGAGACTTTTCCAGTCTCGTGAAAGCGTCGGAAGACTGTGTGAAAAAAGTCTCTAACGCAATGATTCCTGATAGGCACATAATTGCGGGAGCCTCACATTCTAACTTCTGTCGATGAGAATCGTGTCGGGTCAGTTGGCTATTGCCGTGATTGCTTGGTATCCATTCCCTATCGACTGTCCATCATGGAGAGCCGGCCGATCCGCAGGGTCGAATCCGATTGTTGCCAGCCCAAATGGTTCAATTCCCACAATTCGATTGTTCATTCGAGGCTGCGGAACTCGCGCACGTATAGGAAGCGTTGGGAAGACCCACAATCCCTTCGATGGAGAAGAATTCGCAGCCGAAAAAATAAGCATTGAATCTGTGCATGTCCTACGGGGCACGGTCACCGGAGATTTTAAACACCCGTTTCGTCAGGAATAGGCTCTCGATACATCCTAGGGTCCTGAAGAATCCTAGTCTTTTTTCTCAGTGGCATAATCAAAGCCACTCAGAATCGGGCTGAAGCTATATGATGCATATGAGCTGAGTCGACACGTTCGAACCCTGTTGAATGTATTGAAAACTAATCAAGCTCGGGTCTAACTGATCCATTTTCTGTGTGTAAGCTTAGCCGCATGCTCCCGATCCTTCTCGTCTCCACAGCGCCCCAAGGAATGGCTTCGATGGCTGTCTATCCTCAGCCTTGCTCTGGACGTGGCGTTGATTTTTGAAATCGCAATCTTTGTCGTTTTTCGTAGCGGGAATTATCTGGAGCACCGAGTCGTCGACACTGCTACTAGACTTCCGCCGTGCATTGAACCTCTCGATCGACTTCGTCAGAATGCCCTCTGAGAGGGAAACAAATGTGCTCAAACCCACACCTGATAGATTTTTCGTTTCTCCGGAGCTGTCGATTCCAAACGGAGTTCGTCGGCAGAATGCCGGTCCCGGAACACAACCATAACATCCGATCGCGCTCCAAATCCTATGAATTTTGCACAGGGTTCAATCATGGCCCTGGACATTGACTAGAGTGAAGACGACGGTCCACCGACTTCCACCCATCACACCTACGACGGATTTTCGCACGGCAATCTTTCACAGATTGAGGAAGATCAAGGAACTTCATCCGAAGGATAATGACCACGAGGACGAGAATTCCCCACCCGGATTCTCCGATTCTCTTCCCCAAAACGTGTGGAGACGAAGTTTTCCCAGCCGGTTCATCTCGAAGGCATCGCCGGTTGGATTAATAGGACGGGTACGAGGAATGCTATACATCCTGCTGAAAGAAACGAAGGAATGAACATCTGACTGGAGAACCGGTCCGAGAAGGGCAAGCGATTTCGTCCGCCGCCAGACAGCTTGCTCTTCCCGACTTCATGTCGCGCACTTGAATTGGATCGCCCACGCCCGTCTCTTGATTCACCTGGGTGAAGTCGGTGTTTTCGTTTCGAATCTGAGAAGATTCACGGTGAAGCAGATGGCAGCTTCGGAATGCTGAGGAACGATTACGACACTCAAACGCATCGGAGGTGAGGCTCGTTCTCGGTTTGAGCTGAAGATGGAGAGAACGAAGAAATTCCTCCTCGCGCTTCGAAGTTTCCCTTGCATTTCGACCGGTCTTCGCTCCTCCGTGCTCTAATCCCGCCTCCCGAGAGCGATGCCTACAATTCCAAATCTTCCGGCGGTGTTGCCTCCACAATTCAATCTCGTCCGCTAAAAGCGGACAGAACGAATCTCCGATGCTGCATTCACGAGAAAGGGCTCCTCGGAATTTCTCACCTTTTGTTTTCATCCCGAACTCGCATCGCGCTGCGTTCGACGCAGAGGCGGCTTAGGTATATGTATGTTATGTACTTGGAGCGAAGCAGAAGAAGGAAACGGGCGAATGCATCTCACACGGATAATGCAAGGGAATATACATCGCATGCAGAATTGAACACCCGCGAAGACTTATTCAACAAGACTTTGAAATTTCGGCGCAAGCTCACAGCTCCAGGAGGGTTCTTCCCCAACATCGGCGGAATATTTAACCGGAGGGGACCGAGTCCCCATGAAAAATGCGCAGGCATTAGGATCACCTTGCGGACTTCACGCGGTGCCGCCTGGTGACGTGATAATGGCCCCGGAACACCGAGACAATGACTCCCTCGACGTTCCTGTGCTCCAGAACGGATCATCGATGACGTCGTTGTCAGAGCCAGCGCCAACCGCCATTCACAGCCAATACAGTCGCCGAGATTCGCGCAGCGCTCCAATGCTTACGACCGACCGCGGCTCCACGGCGTTAGCTGGCATAGCTCCCGCGAACTCTGTAAAACGGTAGTGCCGTGATCGAAGTGACTCTCGGAGCGGAGCGACCACATTCAACGATTTCGACGGAACATGCTCCCTTTGAGCACAAAGGCTCCGAACAAAAGTCGTCAGGTTGACAAAAAACATTGTCAATGAAAAAAGAGAGCAACTCTGGTTGTCAGCCTTCGGACCCCCTGCCCAACCACCCATCCAGCGTCAGGCCTGGCATGACACACACTGTTTTCTTTTTCCGGGCTTTCCGCAGGTCTGCAAAATCGAAGGCGGGACAAAAGGCGAACGCCTACCGCGTCGGAAAGGTTTCCCAGTTCTAGAATTTCGCTTCTGACGATTCGGGACGAGGATCCAGGGGTAAGGTCTCCATTCCGTTCACGAGGCGACATGGTGTGAGCCGAAAGGGGATCGTAAGCAGGATAGATGGACAGACACCTTCATGGGGTTCAGATTGTTGAGCCCGACTCAACAGACAACTGATCGTCGGTAAAACACCAGTAGAGCTGAGTTAGGGGCGAGTTGCTTTTTCGGCGTTCCTTGCGCGGTCTCGAATTTGGAACGCCGGGAGATGGCAGAGAGACTACTCAGTCAGAGCTTCGAGAGAGACTGCTGCTCCTGCACTTCCGAAGAGGAGCAGGAACAGCTTTTCAACTCGAATCGAATTTAGCCCCTCTGGTTCTTCAGTGCTGGGAGCGGCCTCAGAAACCGAGGCTGGTGATCAACTTTGTTGGCAGTCGCTTCTTCGGGCGAACCAATTGCACCGTTCGATATAATGGAATCCAAAGGGAGATGGAAAACGAGCCGGAGACGGACCGTTTCTGGGGATTTGAATGGAAACTTCGGTTCTTTGCCAGGTCTTCGGCAACTTCTGTTCCAGACGGAGTTCCCATTCCCTCGCATTCGTCAAGGGAGAGAGGAGAGATTCGGAGAGCGTTTCATCCATTGCCTCGTCGCAAGTCTGCATTGCGGGGAAAACCATCGCTGTTCTCTTCTCCACAATTATGTGGGACAAATTTCCTCCAGACATCGGCATTGTCGTGAAACAACGCACGATCATGGATCCGAATCGAATATCATCGGCTCTCGCTTTCTGCTCGAGGCCGCGTGGCGCCTGAACATTTCATCGAATGGCCCGAAGGAACTTTCCCTCCCAGGAGGGAGACGCCCATACCGAACATGCCAGCGAAAGTTGCACATCACTGTCCAAAAAGTTCAGCGAATGTGAGGCTTCTGCGGAACGACGCCGACGTTGGAAAAGCGCGGAATTACGGTTGCGGACAGGGGACAGGGGACAGGCAGGAAAAACACTTGAATCGAGCTCCCTTGGAGGAACAAATCGCCTCTGTATGGCCGCCTTCGCCGACGACGATGACAATCACAACCGAAAGAATGTTCGGAGTGGGGAAGTATTTGTGGTACATTCTCTCATCCTTCTCGAGCAAGCAAGGGGATACCAGTCGCGGAGATGTGAGCCCCGGTGGCTCGGTGAGGATTTATTCCGTTCTCGAGGACGACGGTCGGGACGGTTTTTTGTCGAAAACGAAGGGAATTCACCAGGCATCGCATACAGGTGTGGTAGTGAGTGCTTTGTTACAAAAAGCGATAAAACCGGCATGCGGTCCAATTGGTGTCAGTTCCCGCTGTTTCTCCCCGGCTCCCTGCCCCCAAGGGCGGTCGAGAGACACCTGCGCGCCCATTATTGGAAAAAAATGAGAGAGCTTCGGAAAGACAGTCTTGCTCCGAATCGGCAAGGCGTGAATCTCGTCGCAAACACCCGAAGTGTTGGATCTCTCTACCGACGACGAACGAGCCTCCAGAATGACTGCCCGATGGGGTAATTGGCCGGATATTGCGTGAGATTCCGTGCTGGACTTCGGAACATTTATATGACCATGAATATGCACATATGTGCAGACACGTCTCACTTGCGTTGCTCTGCGAAGGCGAGGGTCGAGAGAAGAGTACGAGGTTGCGTCACAACCCGAAGGATTTGCAGAAGGAACTTACGCCTTCCTAGAGGAGATAGCCGGAGCTGTGATCATCCCCATTACCCTGCTCGCTATTCACAGGAAGGGAAGCGAGACGATGCGTCGGTAGAAACGCAATGTCGGAGACTTGACAAGGTGTTAACGGTATTCTATGCAATAATGCTTCGTTCTCGCGTGGGTTTTCTTGGGCGCAACGTGTGTCCGAGCAGACTTCAAGTCGGTGATCGAGTACGCGGAACTACCATACCTATCGAGGTTTTGCAATTAATTCAATCGGATATCCGCATGCACAATGTGCGACTGATTGTGATTAGGTTGAAACCATTGCTTTCCTCGCCTCTCAGAGGGGCCGGTTTCCCGCATCGAATACGTAGGGCTCTCATAGCAAAATTTTCCCTCTCCCTTTTAGCGTACGCACGCTCCGGCGCGGAACCGTGCCATGTCCGACTGCTGGAGAAACCATTCGTGTGTCACGGCCTTCCGAGAAGCGATTGTTGCTGACGATCTTTTAGGTTCCACGTATTATCTCGGCAGCACCGTCTTTTTCTGTCACTCCAGACTCCCGCAGTGGGAGCACTATCTCTCTCTGTCTTCTGAATCTATTTCTCACACTGGCCCCTCTCTCAGTTGCTGGCGCTCAGCCATTCTGTGTGCGTACGTGAGAGGATAGATGCATTGTCATTATGATGAGCGAAGCCAACTGGATTCTTGTCTTGAAGCATATCTCCTTTTCTTCCGCTTTCCCGCGAGGCAATCATTCATGAGCGAGATAACACTGTCTAGTACCCGGCTCAATGGTAATGTGCGGGGTTTATTGAGCGTCCAGCCGTCGCTTTCGTCGCTCTTGTGCGAGTCCTGGACACACTACGTAGGATGGGAAACCGGGAAGCTTCAAAACACTGATTCCTTCCGAAGTCTACACGTTCTCTGAATTTCGGCCCCTGAATCGTATGATCTTGCACAGCTGCGGTTATCGGGAATGGTTCTCCGAAAGACATCAAGTTATGAAGGACGGCTAATGAATAAAACCGATTTCCAACTGCATGCTATCGTGACCTTCAAGTACAGCTGATCCTAACGGAAGTATCCATGTCAGGCATTGATCTGCTCCGAACAATGCTAAAACGTGTTGGTCGGATCTCGACAGGAGGCTAGATCAGAGAGAGAGGGGAAATAGAGTCATCAGACGATATCTCCATACGTATGTCCGGGAGGACGATATCAGGCGGAGAGACTTCCTCCTATCTAGATTATTCAAGAGGAAAAAAGACCTGATCGGAAAGGGTACACCGGGGCCCCATCAGAGAAGGTATCGATACGACATCCTCTTTGACTCATTCCTGTAGGAGTGTGAGCTCTCCGAGATTCGTGACGAAACGCAAAGAAGGGGCCTGTGACAGAAATGAAATAAAGGAAGAACGCTTTACCGACAGCCACTCGGCGTTCAACAGCGCAGACCTGACACATTTCAGCGCTTCCTGCAGCATTTCCAAGGGGGGCGAGCAAGCGAGCGAGCTCCTTTCTCTCTCGACTCTTCTCCGGCGTGCAATGTCTCCGCTTCCCTCTGTATCCCGCCTAAGTCCCCGCCGATACAAATTCAGCAGCTTCTCGTCCGAGCGCCTTCGGATCGCCTGAGCGATGCTCTGAAGCATGGGAAAGATTTTCGCTGGGTGTATGCTAACCAGAGTGGGCATGAATGTTTGTTTGGTTGTTTGTTCGTTCGCTCGCGTATCAGCTTGTTCGCTTATTGGCGGTGTTTTTCCCAAGAGACAAGGAGTGTGATCCCCTGGAATGCGACCCAAAGCGGCGTCAACAGTTTCCAATCGGGACAGGAACGAAAAGGTCAACTCCGACAGTAATCTGATTCCTCTCCGAATCGAAGCTGATTCAGAAATTACAATCGCTCAGTTGGAATTCAGGATCGTGTAGGAAGGAAAATATCCGAGATGTGGAAAGTATCTTTCCTGGAGAAGATGTTTTATTGCTCTCTGGACCCTGGACAATTCAGAATTCGCAGCGTCGAATCGAGGGACGAGTCTCAGTCAGAAAAGATGCTCCCTTTGAATCACTGTTGGCGTCGCACCGATAAAGAGGAATCGTAGGAAGAGGCTTCGCACGATTTGATTTTTCGAGAATATTGCAAGTGACGTTCATCAGATTGAGTCGGAATTCTGAATATACAACGACTATTATAAGAGACATACAAGATTCTCTAATGGAGTACTCCGTCGTCGCACCGTTTCAGGATTGGGTTGATGTCAACCTTCGTTGGGACCCAGCCAAGTACGGAGGAGTGTCCGACCTTAGAATTCCTCCTCATAGAATATGGAAACCGGATATCCTTATGTACAATAGGTGAGTACCTACAGACCGAGTCGGCAACTCCGGGATTCGGAGCTCCCCGCGGAGCTTACGACAAGAAATAATCGAGCGTAAGCTGATCTCGCTGCTTGGGTCATTTTCCCTTCATTCCACCGCCGCACTGAGGGGTTGGCCTGGGGCTCTCCTCAAAATTCTCTCCTTACGCGAAGTTCCGTTTCGGAGAGATATTGACTCCTCTTCGGTGAATTTTGTTCCGAGGCGATGTCATTTTCGGCGGCTTCCCCGAAGCACACTCCCCCTCGGAAGTTTTCCGAACTCGCTATTTTAGCGACGCGCTCCTCCTAGGTGGAATTACTGCTTCCAGACTTGCTCCGCCAACAGGCTGGTCCGATATCGGGCTCCGGATTGCGAGACGCCACTCATACTCGGCAGCATCTGCGTTCGGTAGACTCGAAAGTCGTACCTACAAGGCTTCTTTGGCTCTGCTTTCCTTATTCATGTCAGCGGGCTGATGAAAGATGTCTAGAAGGCTCCCGAGCTCTCGGCCTTGACTAAGTACGAGTATGTAAATTTGCCGAATTTCGGCACCTTGAGTAGGGGATTTTCGCCGCACAGTCCCGCGTGCCGAGTCCCAGCGGGATGAGCCGCCCTTTCCCACAAGGTCTTAGCGATCGCGGCGACTGGCGCTTTGCGGTTGCCAATGATACCTCAGTGGAATGTGATGCAAAAGGGGGAGGGTGCTCGCTGTGCAAATGAAAGGCGAACGGGTCAGGCAGACGACCCGAGAGAATCTAGAGACAATAGATTCAAAGACGGGTGGGAACAGAAGAGATAAAGGCTTAGCATGTCGAAATTCGAGCCGATGTGAGCAGAGACACGCCTTGTGATCCATGGGTTTCACCAGGAAACCGTTTCGCGGGAATCGACAGGTGAAAGAATTCGGGAAGGAATAGGAAATAAGGATAACGAGGCTCAGAACAGGTGAACCCCTCGTTCCCCAACGGAGTCGCTCTTGGGCACCTCGCGTTATCGATGTCTCCCTAGGCACCTGAGAACTCCTTGGATGATCTCAGTCAGTCATCGGAAGTCCCCTCCCTAGCACATCATTTCTCGATCCAGTCTTGATCATTGGGGGATCGATGCTAATCGTCGGCAAACTACCTGTGATAATCTACCGGAAGCGAGTCAGCCTTCGAAACACCTACCCGTCCCCTTCCGGAGCGATTCGAAAGTCAAACAGGAAGCGTACGCATGATCGAACCTGAACGAGAACGATTCGACTATTGGACAGCTTGATTTTGCGATTCAACCCTGTTTAATTCGAGCAGAATCGGCGGACTAATCCGAAGTTCCCAATATTCGCACTTACTTATATACACCTACACTCAAAACCGGACATCTTCTTCGGAACTCTCAATGCTGAAGTCAGCATCCGATCGGAGGGATCGAAGGAGAAGCATGAGCCGCCGGGAGCAGGAATCTAGTATGGCAGTTTCTCTCGTATGCGTCTGCCTGCCGTCAGGGTCATGAAAGAGTTTCGAGAGCCGTCCGTCGATATGGGAACTCTCTTCCGAATACTAATCCATCGCTTCAGACTGTTCGGCTAGGAATCGAAAAACCCTTCGCTTGCTTTTTTCCGGATGGAATATTTTGTGTACCCCGCGACAACGAGAAGTCTAGGGAATTCAAACACCGCGAGACTCCATCTCGCTCGAAATTCGGTCTCTCGCTGGAACACTTTTTTCTATCGAACAAGCTCCCAGTGACTCACTCGGTGCCGAATTTCATGCGCACCCCATCATGAGCTCTGCGCGGATAGGGGTACCCCCAACAGCCTTCATAGAGTTCTCTCCTCGAGAATATCCTCCTCTCTGTTCCGAGACGCTCGACGCAAATCACATGTTCATTGCCCGGTCCTTCACTACTGCAGGACCTTGCACAATCCACGACCTTGACGGTGGCGTGCGCGACCGATTCCCCGTTGAGCGGTGGCATTCTGCGGAGGAGCGGGAGTCCTACTTGCTCGACTGCCACGGCCAGACAACGTGCTTGCATACCAATACGTCCAATCTTTGATGGCGGCACATATGTAGCTCTCGCGATTGCGATGCTGACTGACTGAGTGACAGCTAACGGAAGGAAAGTTGAGATGACCAAGGCGAAACGAGGACGATGACTCCTACATCAAAGACGAGACGATGAGGAGGACGCCGATGACAACGGGTCGAATCGAGATCTTCCACAGTAAGCGCTTGCCCAAGGAGTGTCTTCGCGTCATCCAATTACTGTCATGCCAGTCGTCATCACCAGTGTTGTTCTTCACACGTCCCCGCCTATGTCACGATCGAGCATAATTGAGCGCGGAACCTGCTGTCCACGGATGGTATTCCACCGTCAGCGGCTGTGCCCGTCTTGTCCGGAATGATGGATAGCCCGAGTTTCGGCGATCTTCCGGTAGAATCACGGTTCAAATCGGGAGGACATGCAGTTACATTTCTTCCTGCTCTCCCGATTCGGCGGCAACATCCCCGCAAATTCGGCTTATTCGATTTCCACTCCAGAGCGATACGAGTTCTCAGAATCCCTTTCACTGTAAATTCCAGCGCCGACGAAAAGTTCGATGGGACTTACCCCACAAATGTGGTAGTTCGCAGCAACGGCAGCTGTAATTATATTCCACCAGGTGCGTAGCGTCCGTCTGTTCGAAAAGTCCGATATGAGGTCTTCCCGTTCAATGTTAAGCAAACTTACGCATCGACAGGTATCTTCAAATCGACGTGCAAGATTAATATCCGATGGTTCCCATTTGACGACCAAATGTGCCAACTGAAATTCGGATCGTGGACATATGCAGGACTACAGTTAGATCTCCAACTCAATTCCGAAGACGGGGGTGACCTGACTACGTATATCCCAAACGGAGAATGGGACCTCTTAGGTGAGAAGTGCTCCCGGATGTCTCTCGATGCCGCTCGAACTCAGATCCATCTTCCTTATGTATCGAGTTCTTTAATCATTACTGGAAGCGGATATCTTCAGCATTTCTCCATTCGTATCAGAGATCTCTGAAAGTATACCGGAGGTCTCTATTCACAAACCAAGCGGCATAAGTAGGATTCGCCCCTCAATCTCAATGTCTTAACGCACCAAGAATTCACAGTCCGCTTCCCCAAGACTGTTTTCCAAATAAGAAAGAGCGAACAGAGGGACTCTGTAGTGACGATATTATGAAGTGTGTGATTCGATTCTCTCACTCAGAGCTTCCGGGGGAACGCAACGTGTTCAATTACACGTGCTGTCCGGAGCCGTACATCGACATCACTTATACGATAAAAATCCGTCGGAGGACTCTCTACTATGGCGTCAATCTCATCATACCCTGCGTGTTGATATCATCCATGACACTTCTTGGTTTCACTCTGCCTCCAGACACTGGAGAGCGTCTGACCCTGGGTAAGTCGATTCGATCTCTTCCTCGGCACCTCAAGCCTCTCAAAGCATATCATTGACTGAACATTGACTTCTCCCACTGAATCAGCTGATCCTCCTAATCTACGACCACATGGTAGAGCTTTCGCCATATTCATCTGCGCCTGCGTTCCGACATCACGACCTAATTCCAGTCGGTCCGCTGTGTAAGAAAGACAGGTATCTCTCGAACAAGAGGGACCGGACCTTTCCGTCTCAACGGAGCGAGAGACGAACAATCCGTGTGTTTCCCTTCTGTCTCTCGCGAATGGAGCGTGTCTGTCTATATGGTGAGATCGGTCAATATTGAAAATTGAAGGGGAAACATCTTCCTTCGCAATACCCTCCTGAACGCGCTGACTGGAATCATCAAAACAAGAACACGGAACTCGACCTCGACTTCGCAGAAGCGATTGTGCGTTCCGACGTCAGAGAAAAATTTCGAGGGCTGCGCTGCACCGAGAGAACCGCCTACCATTTTTACCCTCGGAAGGATTTTGGTCCTTAGCGAGCGGCCCCAACCAACTCTGCCGATCTGTCCACGCGTCCAAGGGATCTCGACTGACTCCATTTCGCTCCTGTCTTGACAAATTTCGCCCGGGAAACAACACAAACAGCCACTTCTGGTGGAGCGACTGCTACCTAAGCGAAATTAATTTTCGCGCCTCGACTGCCTCCGACTGAGAAGCTCCATAAGGCTCCCAAAGAGTGACAATGAGTTATCGCGTCTCCGCTTACACGCCTAATCTGCAGTGTCTGATTCTCGGGAGATGGGGAGAGCTAACATGGCGCTTACACACAAGCGCTTCGGAGGAGGGAAAACATCGTAGAACTCCAGACAGGCGGGATCCATCCGGCAACTCGCCCGGCACGACTGCTCATGTGCTCCCACGACGTTTTGTATGATACAGTTGCACGGAGCGAAATCCGTCGACCATGGCGAAGCTAGCTGCGGGGACCTCGGAAATCGTAACCCCCAGTCTCTTACAGGTGTCACCATACTGTTGTCTCTGACTGTATTCATGTTGCAACTGGCTGAAGCTTTGCCTCCAGTTTCGGACGCCGTATCCATTATAGGTTCGTTCGTCAGGGAATGCCACCCGGAGTCTTATGAGATTCTTGGACAGGGTGGAGGCACCTGGAGGAGGAAATTCCGCTTATATTTGGAGAATTTTCATAGAAACCGTCGTCGCGCTGGCAGTCATGAGGTCTTACAGCTGGAATGCACATTTCAAATCGCGGCTCACTTCAGAATACGGCGTCTCGAATCCGTTTTATAGAAGAGATGACTTTCAAGAATCTGGAGGCTCGATAGAGAGCTCTGTTGAAGAAGTTCCCTGCTCGCGCTTCATGAAAAGTTTATCAGCACGAGCTTGGAATCACGAATCTGTCGAGTCCGATCGGGGACAGTCGATAATCCTCTTGTGATTTCCTCTTGCAATCCTAATAGTGTTCGGTTTGCTCGATGGGTCTTTACCCCGCCTGCAAACCACGGTAAGTAGTCCGTCCAGAGTCTAGAGGTTCCGGTTTCCGGCCTTGTCCTTGCCTCGAACGGATCATCCTGTTCGAAGACACTGCCATCAGACGGAGGTGCTGGATGGGAGTGCACACAGCATGACCATGCAAATTTTCCATATCAGTGATTGGCGAAAAAAGAATGGCTTAGAATAGTTCCGAGCCCCCGATGAAGCGAGAGAAGCATAATCACCTAGATCTCGCGCTTTATTCATATAGCCATTCACCGTCCGGGTCCTGGACAGCCCTAGATCGCTGAGTGTAGAGCGACCTGAATGACTCTCTGAAAGGCTAAGAGGACGTGTTTCATTTTCTCTTCAGGAATAACCATTCTACTCTCGCTCGTTGTGTTCTTGCTACTGATTTGCGAAAAAATGCCAGAAACTTCGGACGCGGTGCCGCTTATTGGTAATTTCCGTTCCTTGTTGACTAGACGCATCCGCAGCCGAGACATACGGTCATGATTTCCAGAATCCGGAGCGCTCGCTCCAAAGACCTCATCTCCCGAGTTACCAAAAAATCATCATCCACTCATCAAAGCTCACCGAGATCCCTGCCTCCGATCAAGTTCTAGATTCTCGCATACGACCGTACTGTGATAATCCCGGAGCAGATTCCTTAAATCGGTGTCTTCCCGATCGTTCCATTAAGCTTCGATGTCGGGATTCTCGTTCCCCCTACTCCCTGTTGAGTGTCACGACGAGAACTCTGATCCTATTCTCTGACATCCGAGCATCGCTTGAGAGAGAGTTTCCGCGTATTACGAATGTCGCCGACTTGCTACGCCAAAAGTCAGGAGCCCGCTCCGCGTAGTCTTTGCTCAGCAATTTTCCGATACAGATGCTGCAAGCGCTCAACTCGACGTGTTAGTTCCTCGCCGCCGCCCCCCCCCCCGCTCTGTCTCTTCCAATGCTTGTTCACTCGTTTGCCTTTGGTCTCGTTTCAATATGCCTGCGCTTCTAGCATCTCTCTCGTCGATTCATAAGAATACACCGACTCAGCCTGCCGAAAATCGTATCGCAGGAAACCTCAATGTCCCCGGTCCAGTGCCTAGGACCGCAGATAGGCGGCAAAGTCGGCTGTCCATCAATTAAGGAAAACTCCGTCGCACAGGCTTCCACTTATTCTCCGATCATCCTTCGGAGAACGCCGATCGACGCGCGAAAGATCGAATATGTACGCTGAAATTGAGATGAATTTCTCTTCTCTTGAAGGCGGCCCCGTCATTCCTGTTCATTCAGAAGTCACTCAGTCCGCGGAAAAAGAAGTCATCTCCATAGGGCTCATATGACGCCCCGTTTATTATAACGTTGATGTGACGGCGGCGAGCTCAACTGATGAAGTCTGGGAAGAGGAGAGTTTTCCGAATTTTACCGCTCCACTGAGTTTCGACTCGATCATATTCTCCCAGGAGACACTCGGTGAGAGTCGAAGAGGAGAGACTCAGGTGTTCGACCTTGACAGCATCCGGCTATCGCGCTCCTTTCAAATGGCGGATTTGTCCTCAACTTTTCAAAGTTCTCCACCTCGGCGTGGTTCACGTCGAGTCGGCGTGACTCGATGTGGCGAGTCCCCGAGACTTTGCGGGGCGCAACGACGCTACGGAACTCATCGGTGAAATCTAAACTCCAGCCGCTCCCGACGGTGTCTCCGTCCGAGTGAGTTGTAAGCTGACGCTTCAGATGCGCCCATGTGTAATAATAAGACACATATGCGCCCATATGAGTCTTCATTGTATCCAATTTTTACGCTTGTGGTCGGAATCGACTTGAAGCGTTCTCTTGGACTAGATCTACCTCTGCCCAGATACGCGAAATTCGCCAGCGAGCGAGTTGCTGAAACGTGCAACATTCAAGATGCAAAGCCTGGGCTTAAGTCCTAAGGCAGTTGTGGATGTCGTCGTCGAAGACTGCGGCTCGTCTTACGACCCGCTCGAGGGATTAGTGGAGTCTGATGACGCAGTCGTCGAGGTTTTCTCCGTTGCACAGGACGAGTGACCTGATTGAGTCGGTAGCAAGAGGTTGTGGAAGTGAACTATTCACACAATCTGCGAGGGGAAGTTGCTTAGCACGGCGAGCCAGGCTAGTTGTCTCTTCTTCCGGGAACGATTCTTCGGAGATGCGTTCGCTTTCCTTCAGAGAATAATTCGGTTGCATGTTGCTTCTGATATGAGTCGAGAGTTTAAGACCGGCTCGGTTCCTTGCGCTCCGTCGGAGGCACTCCTCAACCAATCTCGTTCCCCTCCCTCTCTCCCCCGTCGAGGGTTTTCCCTGGATGAGTTCTCCGTGACGAAGACTCAGCCATTAGCCCCGACTAGTCGCCGAGCTCTTATTGACTGAATTCACGTTTTCGGGGACCGCGTAACTTTTTCCGATTTCGGAGTAGTATTTTGAATTTTCGAGCGAATAAGAGCGACGACAACCCTACCTGTGGATCAGGTTAGATGACCCGGATCAACACGGATGAGCCGCCGGCCGGCGTGGCAACGCTCCTTCCGGACAAGTTTTGAGGACATTTTTCGCCGGAGCGCTCAGCAAGCACGGGGAACCAAACTTTGAGAGTTCAGACATCAGAGCTCCGTCTACCGCGAGCATTTTTCGTAAGATGAGACTTTTTCAGGCTTTTCGAGAACAATGTTCGTTTTGAGAACGATTTTCCATTCGAATTCCATCTTGATGAGGACTTCCAGATCGAATGTACCCCAAGCCTTATCTAGTCGAGGGCCCAATACTTCGTAAACGATTCTGGATTATGCTTTTGGATTTGAGAGACGAGAAGACTCCACTTCGCGAGACGCTTCCTTTTTCGACGCTCCACTATGTCTCCGAGCCTTTCGCGATTCCCTTTTCCCTGCGCCGTTCCTCGAGCCGAGACTTTCGCCGATAGCGCACTTGTGTGACTCCTTGATTGATCGATTGATTAACTGTATGAAACGTTTCTCATCCATAAATCCATTATCTGACTGTGAGTTTCCTCCTGACTGACTATGTGTGCTTCCAGTGATGGGATCATTGACAATTCACCGAAGAAACGAAATGACAAGAAAACCGATCTCTAACTCCATGTGCCTCCACTCAAGCTTTGCATCATTACCTCTAGTCTAGTTAATAATAGGTCGATTCTATGTTCTACGGAGGACTAGCCTCACGACGATCGGGAAGCAGTGGTCTTACTGCTCCCGCTGGTGATCCTGCTCCGGAGCCGACTCCCATCGGTAACGCATCGACATGAATCTCTTCAATTTCGAACCGCAATCCGTCGTCCTCGGATTCGGATGATGCATGTCCTTGCGTCTCTCGAATCCGCCCTCTTGAATCACTTGGGGAAGTTGTCGTCTTCGTTTCTTGTAGCGGCAGTAGAACAGGGAAGAAACCGAGCGAGCCGGTTCGCCTCGACAGCTCCGCGAGCTCAATGGCACGCAACATTGAGAACTCGACCAGCTTGCCAGGCTTCCCGTATTTATCTTGAGGCCGCAGGCGCCACACTTGTGACCGATCTTCGCCTCGGTCGGGGCTGCCGGAGTACCTTGCGGAGAGGAATCGGGCAACGGGCATGCCGAATGCCCGGCCGGCCATCCGCCGCTTATTCAGGGTGGGAAAACGAGAGCTACGAAGCGGAATCTAACAGAACCCCGTGACACGTTGGTGTTCACCTTCCAATGAGAATCTATTTTGACGAGACTCGGGCAAAGAGTGGGGAGCTGCTTAGAGGCGTGACTCGGGAGCTATTCGGGGCAAGACGCATCCATTGATGGGGACCTAATTAACGAGGTACAATTTCATGCGACAAAACGCTCCCGAGTCCGCATCATCGCTGTCTCGTTTGTCAGTCTTCATGAAGCCTCTCATCGAATGAATCTCGCCTGCTTTCACCAGACTCGGTCTCCGGAGAGGCTTCTTCTCCCGCGCCCTGTGAAGCTTGGCTGCCGTGGCTGTCAGCCCCTGCCAGATTTCAGCGCTGATCAGCTCCGCTTCACTTCGAATCCTGCCCTACTTTCGATTCGAAGTTCAACAGATTCCATGAGCCTCATCCGAGTCGGTCAAAGTGGTGGCGACGGCTCTGAGGCGACTCGAGTCAGCCTCATCCTATCGGAGCAGATTGATTCGGATCCATATTGCTAGGAGTCGGGTCAAAGAATATCCCGCATGGTACGAGTTCGGATCCGGGTCGACTCTGCTGATGTAGAGGTTGCACAGAAAGGAACGACATCAAGGTTGCGAGTCCTCCATAGGGGAAATGATTCCCCGCAGTGCGGGTTCCCCTGGTAGAATGATGTGAATCCTCGATTCTTGCCCATGTTCCCGGTCCTGATTCCGTGATCCCCGGAGAACGAAGCGCCCCTAAATCGGATGAGATCTTAATTCCATGGTTAGCGGTCTCTTCTGTTCAAACGGGACTCGCTCATTGAATAAATGTACGGAGGGACTATGTCGTATGCGGAAAACGATGACGGTGCGGATTTCCGATCTTCGCTCATCCGGCGAGTCGGAGAGATTGAGTTGAGCCGAGCTCTGGAGCAGGACTGATCCAAGGATATATTGTTCGAATACGATAAGCTCTGGCCGCGGTTCTGGGCGTAGATTCGGTCACTAACCAGATTCAATCATATCAGGAACGTACTTCGCCTGTATCATGATGATGGTGGCCTTTTCTGTGGTTATGACCGTATTGGTGCTAAATTATCATCATCGGAACAAAGAATGCGCTGAGATGCCCAAAGTGGTACGTACATGTCTCTCGTCCTCATTTCGCCTTCCCGTGGATGCCGAATACACTTCGGTCCCAGCTCACAGAGATCTCAGAACCGAAGCTGAACTCTTTCCTTGGTTTCTCACTCCTTGAATAATGTTCATAGATCTCTCCTCTGTTATTTTTTATGCTTTATGTCAGAACGTTCAGATTTCGTCTTCCTTCCTTTGACGGAATTCCAATTTGTAGATGCCAGCTCGGGTGAGTTCTCTTTTTTCTCTCTCTGAGTTCCACTATTAGCAAGGAATTTCGTTTCCCGTTTTGCGCTTGACGATTCTCTTGGGTTTCCCACGATCACCTCCAATTTATTCATAACTTCTCTCGGGGCCCCGAGCAATCTGAATATCCCATCGGAGATTTTCGTGTCTCAGATTTTCGCTTCCCCTGGGAGAAGATCGCCCCGCGTTTCCCGTCACGGGAAGCGGACCCGATCCCGGTCCCCTATTCAATTAAACCTCTGCGCTGGTGCACTGATGCTGACACGGAAGCGGATATCTTGTTTACAGGTTCGATCCATATTCCTGGTGTGGCTTCCGTGGCTTCTTCGAATGCAAGTACCTGCCAGCTTGAAAGCGAATCTCGAGCGGCGCCAGAGCTCGCCCGAAAGCAATGCCTCCCCGAGTTTCCGATCGAGTGCCGCTAGGCGGATGTTCAAGGAGCTTGAGCTCAAAGAGCGCTCAAGTCGCAGCCTCTTAGCTAACGTCCTTGATCTGGAGGACGATTTCAGACCTTCGAACGCAGCCTGTTACTTGCATCCTCCGCCGCCGCCTAGGTCACAGCCCCCAGCCGGGACTGGTACTTCGTTCCGTGGGAGCAGCTCGTCTGCACGTCACCATCGATCATACCACGATATCATCTCGGACCCAATAGACAAACCCTCGAGCTCGGCTCCATCTTCGATGGCCAACATTCCGCGTGAACTGCAAACGATCATGGTCGATCTCCGGTATATTACTGACAAGATGAGGAAAGACGAAGAGGAACATGAAGTCGTAAGTGGAAATCATTGTTTCGAATGTCTTCAATGTCTATTTTCATTATGCGGATTCAGATTGGAATGTCGGCTTCCCGGTTTCGGGAGCATCGGCTCGATATTCTCTGACGGAGCGAGGCGGCTCGGAATCTAGTTGCCGCTCGAACCGATCTTGCTTCCCGACCTCCGGTGCTCGAGTAGAGCGGAGCACGCTTGATTCATTACCGCTTCCGTAAACGGAGTTGAATGCGAGCGTCAGTGTAATTGTTTCGCGAGTCGATTAATCTGATTCTCGTTCCACACGACGGCAGCAACGGAAACACTGGAGATTACGGTGTTATCACAAGTCATTGATATCTCTCAACAGATTGCCCCCGATTAGTATCGCTCGAGTTTTCGGCTCGTAGCAATTATTCTTCCTGTCTCTCACCGCCTTCCCGTGCGCATTGAACAGCCTTGGAGCGATCGGTGGAACCGGATACGAGCTCTGGATGAGAAGAATCGCTCGGCGATTCTCGGAGGAGCGCTTATTACCTCCTCGCAGATCCGTTCCGAATGTTCTCGACTGTCCTCGGCTGCTCAAGCCGTCCATGAAGACCAAATATCTAAGTACTATCAGAATGAGTGACTCCCGTCGCTCCTTTGGTTGATCGACGAGTGAATTATCTTTCCCTTTTCCCAGAGTGTCTGTATAAGTTCAGAGTCGAGGTGACTCCAAATGTTTCGAGACTAGAGCGATTGAGCCTTCTGCCGCTCTCAACACGCTTCCGCCGGGGCTTGGATGAACGCGGTCGCTTTTCGTCAGACCCGTATACCCTTGACAAATGATCCACCGCTCAGAAAGCTCTCCCGACATGGGTAGTTCGACTGCTGCGAATGATTCACCTTCCCAAAAAGCCTCGAGAGGATAAACGTTTGAAAGATCCCCGCGCCAAGTTCACCGTGCCCCATAGCTCATCGGACGGTAAAGAAAAGCCATACCGTACTCGGGATGGCCTTCCGCTCGAGTAAGGCATACTTCTTGCTTAAATAATGCCGAAGTGACTTCCGAGGGCTTTTTGGCAGGCCGGGACTGATTGGCGCATTGGCGACGGAGGCTTTCGGGCTGACGCTAAACGAGAAACTTCTCGGTGGCTCTCAAGCAAATCTCGTTAGTGCGCCCAGAGTGCAAAATTTTTTTTGGTTGGCAACTCTATCAGAGTCGCTTCATTCCTGACGTAGGCGAGGGCAGCCGGGGAGCTCTACTGCCCTGACATCCATCATTCGCTGAAAGCTTAGCTCCGTGACATGATTGTGAGGTTCACTTGACACCAAGATTGATATCGACACTGCGTCCGATTTAGAAGAGGAAAAAATATTATTTTTATCGATGGCCTCTCCTAAGAAATCTTCTACCGTTCCTGTTCCTATCGCTGTTCTCTGTACACATCACTGCCACCAGCACGAGTTCGTCTCGGGGGTAGAACCCTATACAGAAAATCATTCGATACACGCAATTCTTGCATCTGACGCTGTGACGCGTTTCGCACAATCCATGCTTGCGGATCCAGCATAGTCCCCAGCTCAATTAGAAGGTCCGGAGACTCGTTCCGAGCGGGCCGAATGGTGAATACTGTATTAATACTCATGACTGGGGTAACACACAATCAAGATGAATCGATTCGGAGCTCGGGTAGACGGCTTAAGATTATCTGACAGAAGACACGAGCCCTCCATTAGAAGGGCTCGTGGCGCTCCTGGTGGTGAGACTCTGGGGCGTATTCTCTGCTTATTGATGAACTAATGAAGGATACTCTTTTCCAGGTTTCGGAATGGCGATTTGCCGCTAAAGTCATAGATCGAGTGTGCTTCCTCTTCTTCTCAGCATTTACCGCAATTTCGACGATCGCGTGCCTCTTTTCGGCGCCCCATCTATACGCTTGAATAGCATCTACGAACTGAGATACGCCTAGCTACAATCGCGTGGAATTCAATGCTCCAACACAATGGAAGATTTTGTCTTGCGACGTTGTTCGAAATTGGCCTAGCGGTTTCTACTGGTTTCCGGGTCGTGACTGAATTCCTGGTTGGATTCGGTCGTTGCACTCATGTCCTCGCTCGAATATCGGAGGACTCAATGCCAAGATTAGGAATTTCATCTCTAGAATCGATAGCCGACCTCGAAACCGAAAATATTGAGTACTTCACTAAGTTGATCCATTGAAGCCAGAAACTGAAAGCTAGCTGGGGGCGTCGCTGTCAGAGAGGGTGATACCGCGGACGAGGGGAGAATGATTATGATCCGATACGTAAATTGACCATTGCTCTCCCGATTCTCTTATCTGCAATTGTACTTTCATCATTCTCCATTGTTCATTATGTCATTGTCCTATGGATTCTCCTGAGGACCTTCTTTTTGAATGTGAGAGAATCAGGCACCGAGTCCCTTGATTTTGGAATACTTTCCCAACATTTCCTCCATCGATAAATCAGATTCCACGGAAGGAGAAGGTTTTTCTTCTGTTTTGACCCATATCATGCTTTTCAGTTTTCACCTTAAACTCGGGTTTGTGATTGCCGCGTTAAAGATCTTCCTTCTTTTCATTCCGTTCATATGTCGGACAGTCGAACGATCTGACGAACACAGAAAGACGCAAAGATCGAAAGATCCCTGAAATGTAGTGCTCCGCAAGCGAGTTCGCAAGCAGGCTGACCAGCGGGCTAACCAGTAGGATGGACGGAAATTCATGCGACAACTCCTCGGCTACGACCGAGCACAAACCTAAACTCAAGACTGTAATGAGCCGTAGAGGAGGAGCCCGCTTAAAACGCAACGTTGCATCGACTAAGCGGAGAGAATTGTGATCCGGAGAAGTGCCAGCCATGGTATACGGGAGGTTCGAAACAGCTCTCGCTCACAGATTGAGACAACCATTTATTACACACAATGACACCCAAAAGACGGACAACTGTCACAAAGTCTACCATCGATCTGAAACTCCATCGACTTCATTGATGTCATCATACACACACGGGTCTCTGCGCGTGGACTTCAGCTCCGTAATCATTCGAATAGTCATGCCACGTCTTACGTGAGCCGAACTGCAGTGGACTCCGGTATCCATTGAATGCTCGCTGCTACGTCGAGTCCGAGTTGGAGGAACTCTCGTTCGCGGAGATGGCCTAAATAATGAGACGGCGAGGGAGGATCGCCGAGGTGGATATTCTGTTTTAGCCGTCATTGTTGTCTGATCGGTGGGAACGTCGGCTCTGGGGACTACCCCCATTGAAAAACCGCGGCTATACCTCCTATCGAGAAAGTTCACCGAGTAGAAAGCCTGTTCAAATTATTGACAGAGAATCGTCGATGAGACAACAATGATCAATAGTTGAGTCTGTGATTACATTCTATTTCCGTATTTCTTGGGGAAGTTGATTGAGATTCCCTTGTCAAACGTGCCTCTCAAGTACAACAGGTTAGGGTGGCCGTTTCGCTCGGACTGCAAGCGCGGAAGTCGATTTTCTGTTCTGACCGATCCAGGCGAACGGTTCCAGGAATCAGCATTGGAGAGAGTTGCAAAGAGCTATCAGCTGGGCTTCCTGGCTAGGAAAAGTTCCCTTTCCCCGTCCGTGGAAAATTTCGGAGGATCACAGATTTCGGGGGTTCGATGCCCGATCGATCTTTCCGATTTTTAATTTAGCATCATTAAAATCCGAAAGGAGACCGCGGTCAAATCAGGGTGCGATCGATACTCATTCTTTCTCCCGAACATAGCGCCCCAGAGGAGGTGATCTCGTTTCCATCTCGTTCCGGATAGTGATTATGAAGACGTGGTTTTCCGACACCGTGTAATCCCAATGATATATTTGTCTGATGCCAGCCTTATGGATGTTGCAAATCAATGTTCACCCTCACGGAATTCGTCAAACTTGCACACGCATCTCCGCGCGGAATCCGTACGCGGCATCACTCGCGCCAGTGACGATCTGACGCTAAGGCTAGATAACGATGTATAGCAGTCAGCGGGATCCTTCTGCTAAGGCTCGAATGCCTATGGAGCTGATGTCCTCGAGCGCTGTCAGTAAAACTGCGTAGCAAACAAGTGGGACGTTTCAACAAATCGAACTTTGAGGATTATTCCTATCGCCAAACAAGAGCTCGCTTCGAGAGCTGCAGCCTTCAAGCAATCTAAGCTTGCTCGACAATATCAGATAGATCTCGGATATCCACAGCGATTCAACAGTCACTGAACACCAGTAGAAGATAGGAACACTTAATCTTGTCAGGTCTGCGAAATTCGGTCCTCATGCTCACGTCAATCAGTCTCGCTTGTTCGGAGTCAGCACTTCATTCATCGTCACATTTTTCGTAAACGAGGCATACGCAAAACACCGGAATTTTCGAGGCGCCGCGCCGAATTTCTTGAGTCTACCGCACTTCTGCCACTGGTACATACGGAATGATTCACGGGGCTATACTCTGGATTGAGTTCGGATGAGAATACAACTTCCGAAGAAGTATAACAATTTAGAAGAGCAGACGGTTGCCCGATAGTGTCTAAAACGAGTGCGTCTGCTCGGAAACGCTTGCACCGTGTTTCAGGAACATCGATCCGGCCACGGAACTTACTCATTCTGTGTATGAATGATTGTTTGATTGAGAGTCGATCGACAGCCGGGTCCGCTGAGAACACCGTTCAGATCAGTGGGTCGCAGGTTGGGTTCGGTCGATGGATCAATCATTGAGAGCACAAGACACGCGATTACGAATGATCGCCTCCACGGGATCGCACATGCAAGGACAGAAGAGCCCCGTACGGCATGCTGCATAATCCTGTAGGAGCGAAGTCACCCTGAGGCTCGGTCATAGGATCGATGCGAGAGAAAAGGGAGACTTCTCGCGAGCCTAGCACCTTCTAGCTAGCTAAGATCAGAGCTAAACACCCACCATAAACGAGAACTAATGTCGAGCATTCTACCAGCGACGGCACTGAAGAGAGAAATGTACCTACCTGCGAAGATTGGAACGAACATCCCGTCAAACACTCGGAAAAAAAATATCTAGACCAACTGATGGAACATACTTACACTCGAGCCGATTGAAAAGCTTTTTCTGTAGATAAGTTATTCCTAGGCTGAGGAGAGATGAGAGACCGACGCCGACAGCCGTCTTCAGAAATACATGCTTGCATTACTCTCTAGGAGCATATCGCTACGAACTCCCGATGAGTCTGAGGAGTTTCGCAGGAGATGCAGAGAAGCGAGAGAACACGACAGCCGGTCGAATACTCAGTTCTTCGCGTCCCGAATCGACTCTTCACGTATCAGTCAATGACAAATCAATGCTCTGCCGATGATGTGCGTTTCTACTAGCGTGTATCGACTCTTGCCTGTCTGAGGGCAATCCATGCTCGGGGTTCGGGAATGGATTCCCCAATCGTTTGAGTCCGAGCTGTAAGATCGAGAAACCTCCCTAGGACACTCTCAAAACTGTTATCAAATTACGATGCCCAAGAGTGGAATTGGAAACTCTTTTTTTCCATTATTCGGCCGGACATCGTGGGAAGAGGCGAGGCGTTGAAACGCTCTAGTGCACCTAGGTAATTTTTGATAATTTTCTAACGACCGCAGACAATTTGTGGAAACTTCCTAAAACGAGTAACTAAAACCGACCTAAAGACAATTTGAAATTTGTACGCAAGCAGAAGGAGCTCTGAACGTGCGTTAGCTTACGGCTGAGAAAAGAATAGGTGCGAATGCGATTCCAACTGCTCGTGGGCATAATCCTGCAATTTGAATTGGACTTCACTTTTAAAGGCAATGGATTCGCTACAAACTGCCCTTCGCGGACTCAGATCTATACTAGGACGTGTTTCAGGTATTATCTCATCATCTAGAGCTTCAAAAGTTTTCTTAGTGGAGTATGTAGAATGTTACCTGTGCTACTTTGCGGGATAGGAGTCACGCAAGGGGCTCCACGGTTTCGCGATCGAGAGTGGCGTCCCCGAATCCTACCACCATGGACGATTATGAGATAACTTCTCGGCATGCTCCACCCTCAATCATCGCAGAACTTCATTGTCCGCAGTTCCGCAGTCGAGAATCGAGACGACTATTGAGTGATATCCGGAATCGGACTATTTGGTCTGCGACTGAATGCGTTCTCCAGGAGCCGCTGTGCCAACCATGAATAGCACTGAAGAGTGGAGGTCTCTGAAAGCACAGGATTCCTCATGAGAAATTGTACATTGGACCGAACTCCCCGGGGAAGTTCAATCAGTCGTTACGTATGGACTAAGCTAGAGAGTACGTAGTTTTCCCGGGGAATCGAGATCACGATGAAATCCGGTGAGCTTCACCGTAATTATTGATCGGAAGCATCCTCTTGCTCTACCTCACGGAAGAATCTCTCTCCAAACGGCGGACCTTGGCAGGCCGATCCGAGGCCCCGTGAGACGCGCGAAACTATTCAGTATCCAATCTCTCTATTTAGAGCTGACGCTCGGATTCTCCTTCCACGAGTTTGAAATCCAGGACTTCACTCCGAGGCCATGGATCTCGAACGCGAAAACGCCGGGAATATGGCGTCCCTCTTGATCATTTCCGATCTATTCTGAATTTCTCGTAGAAGCAATCCATATATTAGAGGAGATCCACATCGGTCACCATAGGCCAATGCAAATTCTTCCAGATAGAGAGCGTTTAGTGTATGAGGGGCCTATCAAGTGCGGGAGTTGAGGGCACTTCGGGAACTCAGAAGCAAGGCAAGGAGAGGTCTTTTCTTGAAGCTCAAATCCTCTTCGAGCTTTTAGCCTGGCTCGCGGAGTTTGTGCTATACCATGGAGAGGAGCAGATATGCCCCGATGATGGGCGAGATTACCTATTGCGTGCTCTGGCTGTGAAAAGAATTAAGATTTACTCACAACCCGAGCACTTGGGATATTGACCTCGGTTGCACGACCGCAGCGGAAATGCATGGGAAAATTTCCCATCTTGTGCAAACCAGCTCAAATTGATCACGTTATTCTGTCACATTTGCTGAATTCCTCGAGAACGATGGAATAGAAATTCTCTTCTGGCTGTGAACGCCAATCACTCAAACGAGATTGAGTCGTGATGGAGGTGTGTGGAGATCCTGATGAGGGCTGAGGGAGTATGGACGCGATATAGACCTCATATTGACGACGATCAGTCAAGGGGAATATTGTGGCTCTATCGCGGAGAGGAGACAAAACATCAAGGTTATTCAATCCGGGAACATATTCTCAACAAGTAGCTAAATCCTTCGGGTGGTAGACGAAGTCTGACGAACGGTCACGTCTCGTCGACGGATCAACTGTCGAAGATCTCGAATCTCCGTATCGGGCGGAATCCGCCGTTCCCTTGGGACAGGTCACGTGACAGAGCTCAAATCGGGGTCAGTCGTGTTTTCGAGGGGAGAAATGAAGTCAACGCACATTTTCATATTTCTACAACTCGTTAGGAAGAAATCACAGAGGTCAGATAAGAATTCCGATGATAGAGTCTAGCGGTCATTTCGAAGCTAAAAAGATCTACATGCAGCGAATCAATGTGCGAATGATTCGGCTCCTTGAGCAGAGCTCCATCGCTTATCTATAGCACACTGTTCGAGAAAATCTTAAGTGGTGTGACTTCTACATAATATATTTGAGCTCATTTGGAAGTTCTATCATTAGTTCTCCCAGATAACTCATGGGATCTGAGCTCAACATCGGAATGCCTCTGAACCGATCACCCATCCTCCGGATCCTCAATTCGGGAGTCAAATCCGTGGTCGGGGCTGAGCCGGGCTCGCTCTCGTCGTGCAAAGTCCTTGGGACAACCGGTAATTCGCGGGACGAATAAGCTCTCATGAGCGAGAATTCCGCAATGGTCACGATTTCTCGATATCGGGAGGTCACGATGCTAAGCTCAGAACCTGGAACGATGTCGATGAGAAACTTGAATGAGGGAAACGCCGATTGGGAATGGTATCCGTCTATGCAGGCGGAGCTGGTCGGGAGGGAGTGAGTGTAGCTGAGACTCACGTTTCATTTGATAAGCTAATCAAAAATCTCAACAATTGGAAAAGGAGGGTACGCCACCATGTTGACTTAGCGGAACGTAATGTAATTTAAAGTTGATCGGAGAGAGCTAAGCAGGGAGAGTACCGGAGAGATCTCACTCGAGATCGAGCAATCTACGAATTCCTGGAATAATGGAGTCAGTTTGGAATAAACGAGAGTAAATGACTGTTGTTAATATAATAAATCGAGCTTGTTCTCACTTCCCTAGATCTGAGCATCGAGGCATGTCGGCCGGAAGGATCGCCGGGGTTCTTTCAGTGTAGACGGCTATTCTCTTTCAAGAACGGCTGGGCCGGCAAACGAGTCGGTCCGTATAGAACTAAGCAGGCCGCAATCGATATCCAACATGAGTACATCTCATCAAGCCATCTTGCACACAACACCGGAGAACCACTCCTTCCAATGGTCCAATACCACAGCTCAGGGAAACCTACAAAGTAGCTTGTGAGTCTGGAAGGCTGTTCGGCCGTCCGGACGCCAAGCCGAAGCGCTAGAGGACAAAGAAACAGAATGACAGCCAACAAGAGCACTCTCACCGAGCTAATGAACGATGTTGTCAGCGTAGGACTTTGGTCAATACTCCCGGACTCGGTGTATGTAGACGGTCATCGGGGTCAGGCTGCGGAGGCGTGGATCGAGGGAAAAAGTGAAAAGATATGGAGAGTTCGGACTCCTGCTGTGTGAGCCCGGGACTCGGTCGGACGCTTTGTCTTTCATTCTGCAGCTGAGGGAGAATACATACACCGGAGGGAACGCGCGAGGGGACGAGGGTTTAACAACTGGCAAAAATTCCTAGGTGTTCTGAAGCGTCCTCCCAGGACGTCGACCTGATTCGAGCCTAGCAACGCAACTTACTTCGTCGCGCCCATGATAATCCGAGGTGGAGTTCAGTCCCGCCAGGTATCGACACCGAACGTCGCGGCACCGTCCCATCGACGGAACAGCCTCAATCGCTCCGGACAGACGGCAGCCGACTACTCTCGGGGAATCGTCTGATGGAGGGAGCTTAAAATGAGTAGGTAATCGAAATCGTTGAAGTATGAGTGCTGAACGGAGAAAAGTCGAACATAGATGTCGGGCGAGGTAGGTACCGAGTGCAAGAGTCTTTATCAAGCACCGAAAAGAGAAGAGGAGATGATTTCGTTTCGCGTCATTGAATTCGAAAGAGCTCCGCACCTATCCCGTCTACCTTCTCCCTGCAGTCTTCCAGCGAGGAAAACATTAACTTTCCCTTGTCTCAGCTGAGTCTACCCTTATCCCGGGCTCAAACGGGGACGATGAAGGAAAGTGACAGAGTCTGCATTGACAGAGGTGACAGAGGCATCCGGTCGCGCTCGATGGCTGTCTCGGGCGCGCTGCTGGCGAGTGCTTTGCTGACGTTGCTGTCGCGAATCACAGGGGTGAAAAATGTCTCCATGAAAGGAAATCCATTCGAAGGCTGGCGGCAAACTGTTGCTTCAGAATTCCATAAGCAAATTACGCATGGGAAACTTGAGGCTCGAGGGGATTCATAATTCATTGCGCCGCGAATGACGACCGTACCCCCCAAGAACTCGAAATCCGAGCGCCGCATTCATGTCGAAAAATAAGGACGCCATTCAGAGCGGGGACAGCCGAGAATATCCCCTCGGTTTTCCATTTATTACTTTATAGAATGGGGAGCCGGATCAAATAGTCATCAGGGGATAAGAGAGCTGAAGAGTCTCTCCCACAGAGGATATCCATCGAGGTGCAGAAGGGAGATGCGGCGGCGGTCCTCGGATCATCACCGAATGCCGATGGCCTCGCTGGCATAGGTTGATAAGATTCAGACACCATCTCCATGACAAGATCATTTAATAAACAAAATTCATAGCATCGACAAAATGTTTAGATCGTCGAGGCCATTAACGAATCGTCCGTCGATCAATTGGTTCGAAAACAGGTTGATTTATCGACTGATGGGGTAGCAGAGAACAGCAGCCCAAGCCTAGAGGGGTCACGTGACTCTTCCGGAACGCGTGTCGGCTTGAGGACGGGGCGAGTGGAGCATCGTCGGAACGCTTCCGTAGCGCCTTTCAGTAATGATGATGATAGACGTTTGGAACCGAAGCACCCATGCTCGCAGGAAGCTTGCCGGGTTTGCTCTTTACCGAATCGGATTCTCACCGAATACGTGGCTCCTCCCCCGAATGGTTTATGATTATAATGAGAAACTCTCCGAATCTTTTTTGGCCTGAGAGGCTCAATGAAGAGCATAGGCATATCAGGGAAGCAACGGCGAGCCCAGCGGGGGCGAGGAGCCGTGGTTCCCCTCAAGATCTCTTTCTGGCCCATAGAGTTCCATGTTGAGGCTCATAATCATCGGTAGCTAGCCCCTGCCAAGAAAATGCCCCCCCCCCCCCTGGGGGATGTGGAATCTGTGACCATGTGAGAAGATATCGAGCATCCCGAAAAGGGACAGGTAGACCGTCTCCGGACTCCGGACCGAAGGTTTCTTCGCGGTGAAAGTGGTAATGATATTTCGGCTCCGGATGAGTCTCTCATTCCTAAGCCGTCTCGGGGTCCCGGAGAATTCAAGAGCGGCAGAGGGAAGCTCTCGAGATTTATCCCGACCGGAAGTACAAACGGACCACTGGCTAAAGTGACCCTGTCAGCGGTTACCCTGGAAACGAACATCAGAAACCGGTTTTATGAGTATCCGCGCACTAGCTTTTGAGACCGACATTCAGATCACACCCGCTTGCCCACCTTCAAGTGCCCCACACCTCATCGAGATGACCCACGACTTGTGAGTTTACGCTTCCTCGAAGAGAACACACACTCCTATGAAAGGAGCTTCGAACGTGAGTTGGAAGCAATCTGCGCACCTCAAGAACGGCACCTATAGTCTCTGGCGCCGAGAATCTCAGGCCAATGCACTTAATTCCTTGTCCGCGCAGAGAAGTCATGTATTCGATGTCCCTGTCTTCTTATGGGCCGGCGCGGTGGGGGTAGTTCGACTCCGTCTGAGCACACGGGTGATTGCGGATCGCGTCTTGATTTAGAGCCTGGAATAACATTCGAAGAAGATCAGCTCCACCGCGGGTCGAATCGGCTCCCGAGAGAGTGGAAGCTCGAGCTCGAGTTCCCCTTAGCCTAGGAAAAACATGAGAAGCGGGGGACGTTTAATCCCACGAAGCGACTCGCTGACCAATCAGAGCCTCTTTTCCGAACCTTCCTGCGGAGCATTGTAATCATATCAAGAAGCACTAGCTGTCGATGTATTGTCCCCGTCACATAATTTCAGAAATTCAGCAACCCGCGCCCGCGAAGGTGAACGAGAAAAGAGAAGATGTCGGTCGGACTTCCGAAATTGTCGAATATTCCGAAAGTCCAGATTCATCCCTTTTCAGAAATACAGATCGGACATGGATGGCCGCCTCGGCCTCAAATCGCAATTCTTCCTTGGCCCAGCCGAGCACATACAGCGTGTGTCTATATGGGTGGATGCTCGAGGGGGCGAGAGGTTCCACTCACCAATGGTGTACTAGAATCACAAGCCGCGTATGTGAACATTTCGCTCACTAGAACCCTCTGTTCCATCGAGCGAGGACTAAGCGAGAAGCATGCGAAATTTTTTCCGGCAATGTCAAGCTCCTCAGGTGGAGATGTCTACTCCGGAGCGCTGACCGTCCTTCGCGAGGCCACCTGTATCGTATGTCAGATGAGCTCAAGTCGATCCGAGGTTTCTTGATCGGATTTCTTGAGTTCGGGGAAAGAAATCGGAGCCGCATCAGACGCCTCCAACAAGATAGATACTTATACACGAGACGGAGATTAATTCTGATGTTTGCCCTTATGGAACTAAATCGAGTGTGGTGCCCTGATTCTCGGGAGAGGTCCCTTCTGTGGGTTGAAAAATTCAGGGGTATGCTCTCAAATCGGTATAAATACGGTTGAGTGGTCTCCTTCGAGTTCCTTTGTGCTGGCACCGACCATCAAGGGTCGGAAATCCACATTTCCTGCAGCAGGCTCTCGTTCAGCAGATATAAAGTCGTAGACTGCAATCGGTCAGAAGAAACGATCAGAGCAGTCGTCGCAATCTCCGTTTTGGAGTTCGAACGCGATCAGGGTCTTATTCGTGACAATTGCAGGGAAGGGGTCGAATTGCCCGAGCATATCAGGATGAATGAAAACCTATTTTTGATGCTTTTTGCAGTGAAGAGAAGGGCTAAACTGTTTCCAGTGGTCGGCTCCTCCGCAGAGCTGGTTTTCCTTAGATGCGGCCAGACCTGCGCGTATATAGGACGGCCGATAAGTCTAGGGATCAGGAAATACCGTGGTTTGCGAAAGATGCGGCCCGTGTTTCCGTGAAGGGACCCTTGCCTCATAATAGCTTATCGTGCGAACAGCTTCCGAATGGTACGCCACGCCGACGAGAGCAAAGCTCGGATATTTTGGTGTACGGAGTTGTCCTGCACCCGGTGCATCATTCCACTTGTGAAAAGATGGGAAGTTGTCGCTTCCCCACGAAACTGTGTTTTAAGGCCGGCTCGAGCATTCACCTCCTTAGTTTTACTTGGTGAAACTTTCCACTCGAAATTGCCGTAAGAGACAAGACATCAGCGACGGGAGTACGGTCATACGATCTTCGCCAGGCTGAGTGCTCGCAGATCTGACACCCAGATCTCAATCTTGCTTCCCTTGCGATGTCTCATTGACAATCAGGCTCATTCCGACGATTCCCTTGGGATTCATAGCCTTATACGAAGAGTTAGATCATGGAAATACAACGCTGAAATATATAACACCATGAATATCCTAGTTGCTCGTGTGACAGAGGCTGTCCTTCGATTTTTGTCATTCCCCACCATAGCATAGACCGAGATTCCTTCCGAATGCGGCCACCGCGGGATCCACCGTACGAATGTGTGGGCCATACGGAGTTGTTCATCGGAGTCATTCCCGGAAATCTTTTTCAAGTCTTTCGGACATGGTTGTCTGATTTCCGGCTGTAGAAGGTGACCGTTATAAGAGACTGCCCGTATGTCTGGGACTGTCCTTATATTACTTTCAAATCCCCGAAACCTGCTCCTCTCTCAGAGATTGTTCGTATGTTCGAGACTACTCTCCAGTGGGAATGAACAAGGTAGTGTGTTGTATGTGTTCGAGTTTTATTGAGGAACTAGCGTGCCCGGCCGCGCTGCGCTGCGGCTTACATTGTATCTAGATAAATGTTTATTCTAAGATCGTGACGAACAAAATCTAGAAATCAGTGGCGTTGTCAAGATCTGGCCATTCCCAGCTCGTCTCTTCGCTTCAATAGGACTTCCTCTTCCTCGATTCTTGTCCCTTAGTATCCGAGTTTCTTCTCTCTGCTCCAGAACCTCTGATCTCTACCCGTACCTAATTTCGCGGTCACGATTTCTGTTTTTTTCCCGCTGCTCCACACATTCCCTCTTCTATTCGTCTCCCGGTCGCCCTTCAGGCTCCCTCTCGTTTGCTCTTCAGAATTGGTTCTCTTCCTTCACTAACCCTTGACTTTTTCACATCTTCCCCCACTTCCCTGTGTCCTCCCTTCTCCTCCTTACTTTCCTCGCTCAACCGTCTATCCGCCACCCCCCGATCCTCTCGTCTTCCCGTTCCCCCTCTTATACTTCGATCTCTCCTTCTTTCACACTATTCTCACCTTCGTGTCTCGTGTCTCCCCTCTCTCCGCCTGGATCAGATATTTCCCCATTTTCTTTCTCCTCCTCGTTTCCCTTGTTTCCCCCGGCTTTCCCCTTTTCTCCACTACCCCGATTCTTCCCGTTTCTCTGCTGCTCTCAGTTTTGGCTCCCGTCACTCTCATTTCCTCGTTTCTATTCTCCTCCCGGATCTCCTCAATTCTCCCAATTGTCTGCTCAGTCCCTCTTCTTCCCGTTTACCCTCCTTCTCCCCTCTGTCGTGTGCTTCTTTTCCGAGTCACTCTGTACTCCCCCACACTTCGTCCGTTTCTATCATTTCATACTTTTCCCTTGTTTTCCCCGTCCCTTCGCGTATTTGCCCCGCTACTCGTCTACTCTCAGATGTCCCCATCCTCCCGTTACACCCTTTTCTCATTTCCCATATCTCTCCAATTTTCATCCACGTTTTAATCCCCTCCTCTGCTCCCGTTTCTCATGATATCGTAAGCGTTTGCCTCCTCTTTTCCCGTTCTCATCCCCCCCTGTCTCACACATTCCAATCACTTCTCGATACCTGTTCCCGCTCCCTCTCCCTGAATTTCTGCTATTTCTCCGTCCCTGTCATTTTTCTCTTCTTTATCTTTTTTACCTCGTTGGTACTTCTTTCCCGTGCCTCTTCTTAAGCTCTTTGGTCCTTTGGCTCTCGGATCTCCTACTATTTCTCATTCCTCTCGTTCCCCATATATGTTTCTTCCATTCTTCACTCCTCCCCTACTCTCCTCCTAGCCTCCCGTTTTTGATTATTGTCCTCGTCGGCCTCCTAATCAAGAATAGAGGAAGAAGAAGAAGAAATAACTTAAGGAAGATTTTCCCCTGCTCTGAGGACAACTGATAACCGTTACCAGCCCGCACTGATGAAACTATCCTAGAAAATGACTTCCCCACCCAGAAGTGGGCTCCAGAAGACCGTCTTGTCTTCCACCCGTTCCAAAGGAGCCTGAAAACAATCTTCTGTTCCGATAAACTCAATCAGGCATAGATTAGAAGCAGCTTGAAATCAACTCAGAGACGGAGAGCACCGAAAAATCACGATCTCGTGCGCCGAGTAGGTACGAACTAGAACGTTACGAATGAGGCGCCCATTCTGGAGGAGCTCTTCTACCGATTCCGAAGGAGCCAAAGAATCGAGATCAGGTCTCCGTAGTGATTCATGAGCAGCATCGAGCATCGTCATCCATCGACAATAACAACGAAGTAGGCAAAAATCACGTAAAATCGTTGAATGTTTAAAATCTAGAAGCGGAATCGTCGATCTCGTGTGTCGGGGGGGTACCAGGGAAACTTCTGAAGGTCCTCTTAAAAGATCTAGAGTATGTTTTCAATATTAACTGAGTCCATACGACACAACGATTTTGTGGACTTCCATTTTTATGTATATAGATAGATAGATAGATAGATAGATAGATTATAGATTATAGATTATAATTATAATCAGATAACATACAGAAAGGAGCTCACCAGCTCGATGTCCACGGATCGTGCCTGCCTTGGCATTAGAGTTGCAGCGATGAAGTATCTGTCTCGCTCAACGTGCTCTAAGAGAGGCCCGACCAAGCCGACGGATGAATATTCGTTCAGTTTTTTCGATGTCGTGGCTTCTGATGGCGTATGAACAGAGGAGGTCCACACTAGTAGCAGGCAACCTCCCCCTGGAAAAGGAAGAGGAGGGAATAAAATGCCATGCTCTCCGCCGTCGGACTCTTCAACCCTATTCCAGGCAACAATGTCCGGAGCGAGCCCATGCATTCAGAAGAAATGAAGCATCCTGAAAAGAGGTAAGCAAACGCTTTGTGGCTCTGGTAGAAAAAGCTATCATGATCCACATCCTGGACAGTCGTTGTCACGACAATAGCCGTCGAAACGAGCTGTCGGCTTTGTGCGGAGCGGGAGTTTTTCCATCACCCATTCTCACGCCTGATTCCCTTTGCGGAGAAATCCTGAGATAGAGTTTGTCGAACAGTTCTAGATTCCCCCGGTTTCTTTGACGTGGATTCGGTGGTATCTACAAGTTCGGCATCGCATCGCTCAAAGTTTCGGATTTTTTTGCAGTGATCGGGGGGCCATGAAGATTTCACCGGACTGACATTCGGGAGCCTGATGCTCTATCCAGCTCCAAGAAAGTATCGTTCCCGAGCCGAGTGCGGCAGCTCGAGGTCTCGTCTCGCGCAGTTTGTCAGCGGCCGGCTTGCGCTCCGCAGGGATGCCCACATCAGACTCGCGGGCTTGAGCGCCGGACGCGCGATCATCTTGTCCGCACCTAAACAGAGGTCCAACTGTAAATCATCAGAGAATCAGCAACCTCGTCAACGACAATCGAGCCGTGAAAATAATCACATAATCGAATGGCGCAAAGATCAGCCGAGATTACCCCGGAATTTCGGCGATCATAGAGCTCATTTCTCTTCCTTATTTATCGTATCCGATTCTGGTCCTATCCGAAGGACCTCCTGAGGGAACGCTGCTGTCGGGGCAGAAACTAATCCCGCTTCTCGTTAGATCACAGGTTACGAAACATTGGACCGCTGTTCTGAAGTTCCGATTCACGCAAGCCCATCGCGGTGTTCGACTGTAGGGTCTCGGGTTGAAAAGCTTAAGTTGAGTATGCACGAAGTGATCCCGTTCGCCTGGCGCCCCTGGTTCGTCGGTGAATCTCCGATGTGGACCCTACCGACGCACGCTGGATTGGCATCGCACGTCAGTTCCTCGTTGCCCTCGGTGCGAATGAGCTCAAAAGTTGCCTGGCTTGAATTATTAAAGTGGAGGCTTTTAATAATTACGCGACATCAGCGACTGCGACAGACGTTCGCTTTTTCAGTCGGAAAGACGACTTAGGGGGCGAACGCATGGTCGGAGAGCGAACGAACGCGAGTGTCAGAGGCTACGGCTCCACCCGGCGGAACAATCCCTTGATCCTCTCTGAAGAAGAAAGCTGGCGTCTGAAGCTGAGAGGAACCCAGTCTGGGAGTGCCCGTCCGTTGCTCAGTAGGTTGTCGCTCGAACAGGTAAGAGCTGGTGGATGTCCAGTACGTAGCCCATCTCTTATCAACTTTGCTGCTCCCTGAACTTGCTCATCGTTCCTGACCGAATCAGAGGATGAACATCGGGTATTCCCTCCTGCGATTAGAAAGAGAACCTATATTAAGCAACCGTGAGTTGAATGACTCGAGAATGTGATTATTCAGTCGAACTCCTGCCACCGTGCAGAATAAATTCCCCTGAAGGAAGCATGGCCATTTCGACCGTCGTACAGGTAAACGATGAACTCTTCTCGTAGAGAAAAGACGTCCCGTGGTCGATCCCGGCGCACGACTCATCACAAGGGGAATTCCCTGATCAACATTCTTCCATGGATTCCCCCACAGGAGTCAATTTCAGGCTCCATTGCGACATATCGTAAATGCCATATATAGATCTCAACATATCGTAAATGAGGCTCCTCGCGGATCCGGAGAGTTGTCATCGAGACAGTTGCTCGCTCCTGTGAGCTTCTTCCCCATGGAACAGGAACCACAGGGGGACGCTGGCAAATACTCACTAAAATTCTTCCAAATCAGCGGTCTCGGTTGTCATCTTTGCCGTTGCAGTCGCTGTTGTCGTTCAGGTGTATTTGTGCGATGACGACTGTGATGATGGAAACAGCGACAACGAGGTCAGCGCCGAAGACGACTCTCCTCTCGTAGGACGTTTCACCCTTGCTTTTGGTAAGACTTGCGATGGGAAAACATCTGTTCCCTCGGGGCAAGTCCCAGTAGGGGCCGGAAATGAGAAATAGCCAGCCAACGATACAACAACAACAACGACCTTCGTAAGCGCCGCCGACGCGACGACAACAGCTACGACGGCCAGGACGAACACAAGCGACTAAGCAGCTGCTGTCATCTCCTGAAAAAGGTACAAATGAACGGGGAGACGTATATTTCTGAGGGATCGTGATCGCTGACCGGTAGGACGGGACACCAGCCGACCCAGGGCTTCTCTCACTCCTAGCTGTCGTTCGTTGTTTTTTCTTGCGGGTTCCGCCGCATCTATGTTGCTTGGCCGTTCTCTCGGGTCCCATGGGGAGCGACATCGAAACAGAATCATTTTTGCGAACAGGTGTCTTCTGTTGATCTGCAAATCAGCTCCGGAATCTTCGTCGACGAGTGAGACGAGTCTCATTCCTCAACTCTCTTTGGCCGGGCTTCGGCGGGGTTTCGGGGGTAAAAGGACGAGCGCTTGAGGAACTCCCGCTCCGGATGAGACTTCGTTTATATGGAGAGTTTTATGTGGGCATGTAGTTTCTTTGCGGCAAAATATTGCTGAAATCGCGGCGTGTCGTGGTGATAGAACTCGAAACTAATGAAATCCCGCGAAATTCCTTCGAAATTACGGCGAGGGATGCTCCCAGAAACGAATAAGCTCTGCGCTTACGTTTCCGTGGCGAGTCCTGATCCGGCCGTGTTTCCGAGCTCATCTCTAAGCTCAGAAAATGGCATGGCGGGGTGTCATCGAGCCCTATCGAGGTTCGCAACACCTTTGATTCCCAGAGCCTAACTTCACAGAAAGGGAGGAGACTCCTTCGGATTGTTTGTAGGGGATCCGATTCATTATCGAGCGCAAGAATGCTGAATTTTTCGGGAATCGCTGGATATGATCGATATCGAGGTTCCCTCTTTCACGGTCGCCGCGGGAAGTTTCATCTCTGCTTGTGTCACATATGTGAGAATAGATGAGAAGATTTTCCTCTGGTCAAGCTCCAGAGTCTTGTGTTCGAAGGGATTTGAATGAAGGCGAACAATGGGTTCGCAATCGACTCGTTGACCAGAATCGGGGTGAAGGATTCGTTCCGATCTTTCCGCCATTCGGGCTCATGGGTCGAGTGATAGGTGAAGCTCCTTCTTCGTAGCTCTAGGCGTACTTCAGCGCTGTCAATCAACTCACGATCAATCCTCGAATGAGGTAGGGAATGGTTCACTTATTGATGATTAAGTTATCGTCAATAACTATGGCTGCAATCCATGGCTCCATCTATGCGAAAAAAAATTAGAGAGGCGAGCACTGATGTTGAGGAAATGCGCCTTTCCGAACAGAGCCGGCGACAGCCTCCAAGGCAGGCTTCGGGAAGCTATCGGTGCAGCTTCCTCTGAGTATTCTATCACAGACGAGGATTCCGATGGGGAACTCGCATTCGGGTCTCAACTCAACTTTCCGTCGTCCCGTGATCCTGGCCGTGTACAGTGAGGGTAAGGAATTATTTACAGACACTGAATTTGTAGCGTATACCTTGACTTGAATTGGAAGAAAGATTCTCGTCGCTCGTTCGTCGAGTAAATCTCGCGCAGGGTGTCACCCCTGCTGCATGAATCCGGACTCTCTTACTCAGAGTCTCTCGAGAGCAGCAGTGAACTCGCGACGACCGTAAGTTACTAGATCGATCCAAGAGTAAGTCGACCAGCTTGCTCAGGTACATTTTATCTACATGTGTCCGCGCGCTCCGAAGAATTGCCGGTTCTTTCTACTTTGCCAGTGAGTTAATCATCCCTCTCGATGGACGCGAACTGTGACCCAAAAATTGCCTGTCGTTTCGCAGTGCTCTCGTAGTGCTCGTATCCCGGCTGATGTGGTTCTGTGGAGGAGTTTCCGGCAATAAAGGAGTCGGATATCGATTTCAGGGGAACCGTCGGATTAAGCCCGAAATCCGGATAGCTCCCGAACCCGAAGCTGCGCACGACACTCTGCGGAAATTCCGCAGTCCTGGCGCTCCATCGAATCGTTGTATGGCCCTATAGGAGTCTCCCCATTTTGGCCTTAGGGAGGCTCTCCATGTAATTAAATGACGGAAGGATTCGAGGGAGAGTCTCCGTGCATCGAGTTCTATCAAATAGCTTCGACCATACCGGAGCTTCGAGGCAGATTCCCATCGTCCGTGAAAGCCGACCCGTCTTACTCTCAGATCCATGTGAATCTCAAGAATTTTCAAGATCTCATTCTTCTCAAAAACTGGTACGCATTAGTCGGGCCAGTGGGATATGAAGGATACGGAGTCAGCAGTTCAAGAAGTGAAATAGATCCAGGATGGGCTCGACCAAACTTCGACGCTCCGGGTATCACAAACCAGGTACTGCTTCCGAAGACGGATTCCGGAGGCAGATGTTCCCAAGTGGAATGAGGCCGAGGACCTGGATATTGGCCGGTGGCAGAGATCGGACAAACGCCGGCTGCGAGTCAAGAAGAGATACATTCAGACTCCCCCCCACGTTGCTTACACTCAGAGCCCACACTGAGTCGGGATGACGGATGTATTCGCGCAGATTCCCGTGCGCGAGACTAGTTTCAGTCATGATTCATCCGGAGCTCATCTCAACATAAACGTGTTTACTTTATCCCCAGAAAAAAGCCGGATTTAGTTTCCTTCGTCATCTCTGGAGGGTCCCCGGATATGGCGACCTTCTCGGATCCGGTGTAGCACTGCCGGAGTCTACGAAGGGGCCCCTATCGACCTTGAGGGTTCTTGCGTCGGTTACGAGCGAGTATCCGGATTGAAGTCCTAGCTGTCTTTTGGACTGAAGCATTCTCCGGACTCGAAATCGGGCACGAGCATTTGGGAGATGAGCGCTAAGGAAACTCGTGTTGTTATACCGCCGACGAACTCCTAGAAATCCCGTCGGGCGAGACTGAAGAACTTCGCGCTACCACTCTCGGCGCTCTTCGAGACGGAACACATATGCCCGAGGAGGTTGGGGAGGCTACCCACAGTTTCCGGAGGCATCCCATTAATTTATCCATCGCCCATCAGCATTGTGAGAGCATGAGACGATAAAAATGGATCCTCACCAAATTGTAAATGCTCAGTCAATTAATGCGGTCCGCGAAGATCACGTGATCGTGATCAGCATCTTCTCGTTCAGATACAACGGCAGCGATTTGTGGGGTTGCGGTACTCTCTCGCGGTACTTCGTAGCGGGCTTGATGATTTTCACTCGGTGAAACCACTCATCGATCAGGCGATGGAGGAATCGTGAGAATGAAACTGAAGGCACGAAAGGAGCGGATCCTCTGCATTATTCGGAGGATTACGAAGGACTGACCGAAATTCCTCTCGTGTCACTGTTTGTACCGAAAGTGGGATAGTCCCTGATCTATCGGAGCGCGTCGCACATGTCTAAATACAGGGTGCCTCAGTAGAGGAGGAGAACGAGCGCTCTGGATCGAGTTATCGCGTATAGTATGAATCGTTAATAGGTGGTGCCATCCCAAGCTCGCAAGCTTCCTCTCTTCATTGTTCGAGCCTCTGGTGCATTGTTGTGCCTTGAGCGACGACAACTAATTGAGTTAGTCGAGTAAACAATTGTGGGGCTTCGTTTTCTTGCCGAAACTCCCTCCTAGCATCGTCTGCCTCCGTCCTTCCCACGTGAGTTTGATCGTGAACGAGGAGACAAATATCGAAGACATACACGGATGGGAACTTTTCCGAGAGTGAACGTTCCAGATGCGATTCTGCCAAGGTGAACTCCCCAATTATCGACCTCCGCTACGGTGATGATCCACGCGATCTGTTCTATCTGTCTTCCGCGGTGGGACGACGCTCAGAAACCGTCTCGAGCACCGTTCGGGGGAAGCTTTTTAATTATGGTCAACGCTGATGTCTGAGTTCTGCTCCGTGGGCATGAGTTGTGGTACCGCGGTTCTAGTCCCGAGAATTTTGGGAAAGTATACCACGAACGCCTCCTAGACTCTGCCAGACTCGGAAAGATGGCCCACCCTCATATACGCAGGAGATCAGCCTCAATGGAGAGCTCCCAATGCTGCGTCGGAACGGAGACCCGGGAGAGCAGATTCTAAATCCAATACGATCGTCTTCAACAATTATCGTGTCTCCGCGATGAAGACCAAATGTTTTATGATTGTAGCTTATCCATCCGGT